>NC_059384.1:13031591-13219091 GCF_019703515.2 Myxocyprinus asiaticus
GAATCAAGGATATTCTGTTTCTTCTTTCATTATTGCCTTTGTATAATATTATATAAAATAATAATAAAAAAGACCTTGCTTTTGTGTTTCTGGTTATGCAGGTGACTAAAGGATTTCAAAGAGAAATCAGGGCAGTGGAAAGCTCTTCTCCACTGGGCAAAATAACACTGCCTGCCTCCCTGACAGAAAACCTCTCTCCTGAAGAACAGAAAATCGCCTCCAGAGTCCAGTTCACTTTTTTTCAGAAAAGCACTTTTTTTCAGGTAAAACTCAATAGATGGAATCCATTATTAGAGATGAAGTTGATACCAAACTTGACATTGCATTTATGCTTTCATTTATGCATTAATTATTTGATTTGCAACTCTCTGAAGGACCAAGCGTTGACCCAACAGACTCTAAACAGCCACATTTTGGGCTCTAGCGTGGCAAACCTGTCAATTAAAAACCTGAGGGAGAATGTGGAGTTTACTCTGAAGAATAAACAGCCAGTTGTGGTATGTGTGTGTTCATATGCTTGTACTGGGTGTCATTTCCAGCTAAACCTGCTGATTTGTCTTTTTTACTTCCTCTCCCACAGGGTAACTATGTAGCGTCCTGTGTATTCTGGGACTTTGGCATAAATGGTTAGTCTACACACCTCAAATATTGTCTAGAAGCTTTTTATTAAAGCTAAAGCTGTTTTCTGTTTGATTTTATTTTATTTTTTGGTGTAATAATGATGTGTTGTGGCAATTCTAGATGGTTTAGGAGGCTGGAGTTCAAGTGGATGTTTTGTCAAGAATAGCAGCACTCAGAATGAGACTGTTTGCAGCTGTAATCATCTGACCAGCTTTGCAGTGCTTTTGGTAAGCATGCCAATGTACATGACATTTTACAACTCTGGAAGACTCTGATATTGTAATTTTATGAAACAAATTGAAAAACGAGACATAACCAGTCATACAAAAACACTGGTGGATTGTTATATTTAGCTGTCATTAACCGTACATGCATTTAGTGAAATGAACTCAAAAGTGTTTGTTTTGTTTTTAAAGGATGTAAGCCGGCAAGGGATAACTGACCGTTTACAAGCCACCATCCTTACCTTCATCACTTACATCGGATGTGGGATCTCTGCCATCTTTCTCTCAGTTACTCTGCTCACTTACCTTGCATTTGAGTGAGTTACATCCTTCTCAATGTACTGAGAAATCATGAAGACCTTTTCAGTGTTTATAAAGCCTAAAATGAGATTAACTGAAAATGGTCCTTTAAAAACATCTGTATCTTGTACATTTTTTAACTGCTTAAACTCTTGAGACAGGGTGTGACTGCTGTGTGCATTTTCCATTTACCTTTTTGATTTGTAACTAGTAGTCCCTGAGAAACATGAAAAAAAAATATATATATATATATGTGAACAATGGGCCTAAGTTGTGACATTTAAATAATATATGCTATAGAAAGTCAGATTTATTTGTATCAGATTGTTTATTATGTTTCCAGGAGGGTTGGTTATTCATGTTTGAGATGTTACAGACATTACATCAGAAAATAGCATAAATAATTCTGATTCAAAGTAATGGCCAGCATCATCCAATCATCATCCAATCACTGCCAACCAAGTTAAAATACAATTTTGCACAAAAAATTCTGAATCTATGTACTGATTACCATTGTCCCATGTCTGCCAAACATGTTGAGTGGTACAAACGTCATCTGCAGCCTGAAACTGAACTTTTGACTGGGTGTTAGGAGTGAATGCTGCATAGGAAAGCTTTAGGATGCTCCTTTGCTCCCTAATTAGGGAAAGACTTACCTTCAGTGTGCTGTCTGTCTGCACTGGTCTCAGAACAGTTTGAAATGCACCTTATTTTTATCCTAACTCTGTATACAGCCTCTGAAAGCAACATTTTCCAGCTTTTGGATGCATCCATTGATTCTCAATGTGATAATGCACAGTGATTATAGGATATTTTAGCCCTTTAATGACAGCCTAGGGTCTCCTGAACTGAGATCAGTCAGTTTAAATGAAATTAAATTATACACAGCCTATATCGAAGTCAAAAGGTAATGTCCACGCATGTGGAAGCAGGGTCTCAGGAGGTTAAAGCAGTTGATTGCTGAGATTGGAGAATGTAATTTAACATAGAAAAAAATGACACATTTAGCTTTACTATTTTGTTTCCTTCACATTCATTAACCTAGTTCTTCTCACTGTCTAACCTCAGTAAAATCCGCCGTGACATCCCCTCCAAGATATTGATCCATTTATGCTTTGGCCTGCTCTTGTTGAACCTGGTTTTCCTGTTGGACTCGTGGTTGGCACTGTACCCAAATGCCGTAGGCCTCTGCATTTCAACAGCTTTCTTCCTGCACTACTTCCTGTTGGTCTCCTTCACCTGGATGGGGCTAGAATCTCTGCATATGTACCTATCCATCGTCAAGGTCTTCAACAACTACATGTCCAGATACATGCTTAAGTTCTCCCTCACAGGCTGGGGTGAGTTCAGCTGCAAAATTAGTCTGTGTGGTTTGTGTTTAAAGTGGTTGTAGTGGTAATGATTGTTGATTTAATTCTTTGATGTGTTGGTTTGTTGTAGGAGTCCCTTTGATTGTCGTCATTATTGTGATTGCGGTAAACAAGGACAACTATGGCCTTTTAAGCTATGGGAAATATTCGGATGGAACTACAGATGATTTGTAAGTATTTAACGTATGATTTTGTCTGAGAGTAAACGGATAATTTTGAAAGTGAATTTTGCATTGATTTACTTTGGTCAGACTGATTCAGTTTCAAACAGTTGCTTGGAATTTCTAATTCTGCTTTCACTTGGCCAAAGGTGTAGGTTTTTTATTTATTATTATGACATTACTGTTTGTTTATGGTGGCAATTCAAACATACATGTCAGAATGCAAAGGGTCTCTGCAATATACAGTATAAATAATTATTACAGAGTCAAACAAGTATATTTAACCTCCTAGGACCAAACGTGACTGCTGTGTGCATTTTCCATTCCCCTTTTTGATTTGTAACTACTGTAGTAGCCCCTAAGGAACATGCAAAAAATATAATTTTTTAGACCAAATAGTTTTCCTAAAAATTGATGTCCACATACAGTATGTTGACAGTGGGACTAAGTTGTGACATTTTAAATAATACCAGGCTATAGAAAGTCAGATTTTTTATTTTTATCAAATTGTTTATTATGTTTCCATGAGTGTTGGTTATTCACATTTTTAAACGTATCAAACATTACATCAGAAATTAGCATAACAAATTCTCATTCAAAGTAATGGCCAGCATCATTCAATCACTGCCAACCATGTAAAAATATCATTTGGCATGTACAATTCTGAATCTATGTACTGATTACCATTGTCCAAACATCATTGCAGCCTGAAACTGAACTTTTGACTGGATGTTAGGAGTGAATGCACTTGGCTGTATAGGAAAGCTATAGGATGCACCCTTGCTCCCTAATTAAGGAATGACTTAACCTCCAGTGTGCTATCTGTCTGCACTGGTCTCAGAACAGTTTGAAATGCACTTTATTTTCTTACTAACTCCATATAAAGCCTCTGAAAGCAACATTTTCCAGCTTTTGGATGCACAGAGAATATAGGATATATAAAAAAAATATGAGCCTATAGTCCACATACACGGTCATTGTGTTTAACAGCGTGGCGTTTCACGATAAATCTGTGACATTTTTAAAATGGCATACTGGATGAAATTAGAGACTCTACTCTTTTGGCTCAAACAGGTTTTAATGTAAAAACTTAATGAAGTTTCTTACCAAATGTAGTTTTGTTGCCGTTTCTCCCAGACAAACTCAGCTAAGATTGGCGCTATGTTGTTTTGTCACATGACTGTATGCTTTAAATGTTTAACTCTGTAATGACAGCCTAGATTCCCCTGAACTGAGATCAGTTGGTTTATATGAAAGTAAATTATGCATAGCCAATAGCGAAGACAAAATGTAATGTCCACGCATGTGGGGTCTCAGGAGGTTTAACACATATTTCTACAATTTTCTAAATTGCAGTGTTTCTAGGTTTTCTTTACACTAATTTGCTAAACTAAAAAATATGCATATTTAAAAATACTGTGTAAATTCTTTAATCCATACTGTTTCTTCAAGACAAATATAAGTTTCCTTCTGTTCACTTATAACAGCAAAATCAGCTTATATGTGACACCTACATCACAAATGTTTGCCATGTATATTACATTATATCTAATGTTTTTACTTTTCTCTCCTCCAGCTGTTGGCTCAAAAATGACATTGCATTCTACGTGGCCGTTGTGGCATACTTCTGTATTATATTTGTGTTAAACGTGGCCATGTTTGTAGTGGTGATGGTCCATTTGAGACGGATCAAGCGGCAGAACCCTCACAATAACCAGTACCGTAGTGGATTACATGACCTACGTAGCATTGCAGGACTTACTTTCCTGCTGGGCCTTACCTGGGGCTTTGCCTTTTTTGCCTGGGGACCTGTCAACTTGGCCTTCATGTACCTGTTTGCCATCTTCAATTCCCTACAGGGTGAGAACATTTTCAAAAACAGTACTATGTAATACTGTGTTTCCTAATTACATTTAGAAGTGTAATTATGGGATAGGGTTGGATAGAGTAGCTCAACAGGTAGAGCCTGGGGCTAGCAATGCCAAGGTCATGGGTTTGATTCCAAGGAAGCACACAAATGGTGTAAAAACATTCACAGACAGAGCATGACATGGGTCATCAAATGTTAGAGTCATCATCATCTTTCAGTCAACTCTTTTTAAATTTCTGACTCTCTTTCACTCTCTCAGGCTTTTTTATTTTTCTGTTCCACTGTGCTCTGAAGGAGAATGTCCGTAAACAGTGGAGAATGTACCTCTGCTGTGGCAGGTTACGATTGGCTGAAAATTCAGGTATCACAAAATGTATTCCATCATTAACCAAACCAAAAACTAGCTGCATGTTACTGTTAATTTTTTATTATTTCTATGCATGTGTTTTAAATGTCACAATCTAAGCAAAAACCTCTCATACATATGTCTGCAGAGTGGAGTCGGACAGCAACACAAAGCAACACTAAGAAGACTTCAATTCTTACGACAAACTCTTCTAATTTAGGGAGCCACAGTGCACAACGAAGTTCAGTGAGCAGCGATGAATCAGTTCCATCCAATGGCATTGGTCAGTTCCACTCACTCCTGTCACTGCTCACCATTTAAAGCTGAAGTGTGTATATCCTGTGCCACTAAACAGAATTGCAAAAATACACATTGATCTCAAAGAGCATTCCTGAATAATCCCCCAATTTGCTGTTGATCAGACAAACAGGTCATCCTATCAAACTCATGCCATTGTCTCTGCATATTAAGCTGGGATAGGAAAAAGTATTTTAACATAAAACATTTTACACACTTCAGCTTTAAAATTTCTTAGTTCAAACCCCAAAACTGGCTTTCAAAATGCATTCTATACAAGAATGTTTTTTTTAATTCTTTAACTTCACATTACAGGCTCACCAATTGGCGATAGTCTGATCATGTCAGAGGAAACAACTGATGATGTAGTTCTCAATGAGATGAACAGTCAACTCCGACCACGAATCAGATCTGTGTAGTTCTTGGGAAAGGATTAACACACCATTGAGGTGACACAAAACAGGGGAAGAAACAGACCATTTAACATTCTGTTTCTCAGCAGACCAGAAAATTGTCTTCTATCATCACTCTTTCTTGTTATTTGTTATTGAGCCAGGCTGCTTGGAGTCATCCATAGGAGAAATGGAAAGAAAGATAGTCAGGACCTGTTGGACCAATGCATAAAAATATCCCCTCTTATTGAGAAGTGAGGAAATGTTATATTACGGCCCACTTTTTCAGCTTCAAGGTTTTTATTTTTGCAGGGTTTTAAGCACCTATATGTTTTCAGTGAGCAGTATTAATGCCTCCTTTTCTATGATATGCAGTTAAACAAGGAAATGTGAGTGAAGATGTCTGCAGTGGATCAAATGATGCATACAAAAAAGAAGCATTTTAAAACAAAATGTATGAAGGACTACATTTTTCATTATGGGGAAAGTAGAAAAAAAGAAAAGTTTTCAATAATAAACTATAAGGGTTATTTTTAGTCAAAGCATATTAATGTGATTTATTATATTTTGCTACTTTTTTATTTTAGCCAATCACAAGTACGTAGTTTCATGTTAAGAATTTAACATTTGTGCATTTTAAGCAGAAGTAGGAATCTGAGACTCTAACATAATAAATTATTTATTATATATTATATTCATGAGAGATTATTTTTGTGTGGATTCCCAGCAAACACTGGACATTCCCTTTTTGTTAGCATATAGTTCTCATTTGTTTAGTTTTTTAGCCCATTCCTAACATTCTAGGAATTTTCTTTTTAGGTTTTATTTTTATGAGCATAAACTTATTTTCCAAGAATGTTGCAGCTAGCTTTTTGTTAGACAATCTAATAAAAAAAAATTATACAGAATGATACCTAATGGTTATTATTAGGCTTTAGTTTTTATAACCAAAACCTAACGTTCCCAAAATGTTCCGGAACCAAAAATTTTCACTTTCGCACATCGTCCCAACTACACAGCTGTCACTCTGCCAAGTAATCCTGCTTGAACAACTAATCAATCACAGTGTTTGAGAGAGACCCATATAAACACTGAGCTGTTTGGTTTTCTGTATGTTAGGCTGTTCTCTCTCAATCATGAGTAGATGCTCCAGTAGATGATATTGAAGAGAAAGTATGCCAAAGGAAAGAATATTCTGGAGTAGGAGTCTATCTTGTAACTATTGGTTATGATATGGTTTACACTTTGGCGGATAGAACGTCGCCGATGGAGGCGCGTACCCATCACAGGAGGGAGGTCGGTCATTGTAGAGTTCAGGGGGGACATGCATGGGTCCGTGTTTTTATCGGACAGTGGAGGAAATGAGCTGAGCTCTATGTCTGTATCATGGAAACAGCCATCAAAGGCCATGGCTTGAGAGGCATCATATTCTGAGAGCTGTAAGAGAAATAAATAATTCACCGTTTTCTTTTGGAGGAAGCATGCAGGAGATATTGTTCTGCATGTAATGGGTGTTTGAAGCACAATACTGTATGCCCTATGCACAGTGCAAACAAAAATTTAAAAACCAGGAATTCAAAATCCCAAAATTCAATTGTTTAATTAGCCATTACAATATTCAATCAACAACTGGCAAAATTTGAAGGAGAAAGCTCAACATTTTCTTGCTGTTTTATCTCTTAATTTATAAAAGGGCATATGCAGAGAATGTATAATAAAACAATTGATGAACTGTGGACCTCAGGCCTTCAGAACTGACCTTTAATTGCTTGAGTTTCTTCATCTCCTCCTTGGTGGTGAAGTAGTTGACGGCTGCATACTCGATGACAGAAAGAAACACGAACAGGAAGCTGGTCCACAAATAGATGTCCACTGCTTTCACATATGACACCTGAGGCATTGACGCTGATACTCCCGTAATTATGGTGGACATTGTCAGCACTGTAGTGATGCCTATATTGAACACATACATAGACACATACATTTTCTATGCTTTCAACCATTTATTGCCCTTTGATATTAGGGTCAGGGTTAGTATTAGGGTTAGGTAATGCTTAGGTATTGGACTGTTTATTCGGAACAATATCGGATATGTCTAGGAACATGTCGTATTTGGCTATATCTTGTTCTGTGGCTTATTTCATTTCGTCTTGAGAAAAAAACATTACAAAATAGCAACTAAGAGACTCTAATCTCTGTACAACCTCCACTATACTGGGCTACAGTCCAGCAAGGCTCAAAGTCATTAGCATAGGCTGTGTAGACTCTGCAGAAGTGACCAAGTGCTCATTTTCAAGATAATGATGATTTCTACCAGTCTGAAATGTAAAATCTCAGACTCGATATTATAGACTTACCAAGCGAGACACGGGCTGGTACTGCCCGCCTGTCAATCCAAAAAGACACCCAGGACAGCACCACCATTAACATTGTGGGAAAATATGTTTGCAGCATGAAGAAGAATATGTGTCTTCTGAGGATAAAGTTGATGTACAGCCTGTTGTACCAGCCTGACAGAAAAATATATAAAACCTGTAATTACTCAATGACCTACTAGCTAGGTATTAACACATATGACAAAGAGATAAGTCATAGCTAGAATACACAGAAGGAGAAAGGGAGAATAAAATCATGCTGTACCTGTACTGCTGTACAAAGCTAGACCATGGGAGGGTTGGAACTCCTCAATGAAGAACTGAGAGAGGGCGATCTCTTCTGTTCTTAAAGAGTCATTGCCATTTTTCCAGTACAACATGAGGTCGTTCTCGTTATATGCATCTGAATGAGACAGAAGAGAGGGAACCATAAAATAAAGATGAAGAATGTGTCTGTTTAATTCATGTTTAAATATATGGATAATATGAAGTGTGTTGTTATGGCTCTGTTTCATTAAAGGTAAATGTGCAATTTCTCTGAAGCTACATAGCATCAGCAAACAGAACAGCAAAAATAATAATGTACTCATGCTATTGGTTGAGCCAATTTTGCTGTGTCAGGCTGTGCTCAAACAAATAGAGCAATCTTTTCATTGTGCAACAAACCACAATTTAAAATTTTTGGTGGGAATCAAACTTTGAATAATATGAATCTGCAAATTAAAGGGATAGTTCACCCAAAAATGAAAATTCTCTTTTACTCACCATTACTCACCATTTTACTCACCATTACTCATCATTTACTCACCCTCATGCCATCCCAGATGTGTATGACTTTCTTTCTTCTGCTGAACACAAATAAAGATTTTTAGAAGAATTTCTTGGCTCTGTTGGCCCATTCAATGCAAGCGAATGGGTACCAAAATTTGAAGCTTCAAAATGCATATAATGGCAGCATAAAAATAATCCATAAGACTCCAGTGGTTAAATCCATATCTTCAGAAGTGATATGTGTGGGTGAGAAACAGATCAATATTTAAGTCCTTTTTTACTATCAATCTCAACTTTCACTTTTTACTTTCAAATTATTATACTTTTGTTTTTGGTGATTCACATTTTTTCTTGCATATCGCCACCTATTGGGCAGGAAGGAGAATTTATAGTAAAATATTAAATATAATATTTATTAAATATACTTAAATATTGATATTTTTCTCACCCACACCTGTCATATCGCTTCTGAAGATATAGATTTAACCACTGGAGTCCTGTGGATTACTTTTATGCTGCATTTATGTGCTTTTTGGAGATTCAGACCCATTTACTTGCATTGTGAGGACCTGCAGATCTGAAATATTCTTCTAAAAATCTTAATTTGTGTTTGGAGGAAGAAATAAAGTCAATCACATCTGAAATGGCATTAGGGGGAGTAAATAATGTGATAATTGCAATTTTTGGCTAACAATCTCTTTAAACAGGATAGGAGAAATTATTTTACCATCTTAGAAATTACACACTTCACTTTTAATGATTCACAGTTCCAAAATCTGTGCCACATTTACCCAAACAGTAAACAAACATGGATTCTGAAATAAACCAAAAAGCAATCTGGGTGGGGTCAACAAACAATTACACAATAACTGACAATTGTGTTTCTAAGGTGGACACGCACAGCTCTCCAGTTCCAGGGAACAGTTCTGAGTGTCCAGAGGAAATCTACTGAAGTCCATTGAGCACAGAGCAGTAACTGTAATCCTACAACAGAATCAACATTCAATTATAAATCATGACACCAGTCACAACATGCAGGACTTAAGCCCAAAGTATTTTTACACATACGCTAGCATATGTGTACAAGGAGAGTGACATCAAATTTGTCATACGCAGAGTATGCAAACACTGTACACATGCGACCAGATTTTTCTAAACCATGCATACTCTGTAGTGTACACATAGTCTGCTCATGTGCCCAACTTGGTATAGCTGCAGGCCAGAGATCTCCAAATGGAGGCGGGATCTCAAAAAAAGGGCAGAGTTACTCCAGAATGGGGTGAGGTTACTTCAAAAGGGGTTGTGTAAACTCCAAAAAGGGATGTCAATTCCACACACGGTTAGGGACAGGGTTAGGTTAGGGGCTCCCTTTATCTTTGTTGACTGTTTGGAACTCCCACTACTTTTTGGAGCTCTGCCTGCAGCTACATCCTTCTCCATGTGCCTGGAATTATTTGCACTAATTAGTGTCCACAAGGTGGCAACACTCAGATTTGGGCCATTGCTTTCACGAAAAAGTTCAAGAAGATGACATGAACAATGGTGAACAACAGGAGACAAAGGTGGAAACAACAACAGTGGATGTGCACATCAAGAGTGCATGTGTGAGGAGGTCAGGATATACTGTACCTAACTTGAGTTTGAAAGACCATAAAGACATCTTTGTGGGTCTTAACTCCTGAAGAGAAATTGTCCAGTGCCGCATTGCAGTCTGAACGCCTGTGTATGTGCGCACGTTCAAATGGAGTATACTTTGAAAGGCTATAGCTTTCAAGTGTCGTAATATGCTAGAGTACTGCGTAAAAACTGAAGTATACTGTACTTTGGGCTTTACATATGTACATCTTGCATGAAAACTGTACACAGGTCAACAGATTAAGAAGCAAGTACCTGACACTGTAGAGGATGTTGCCATCTGGGTAAACCCTCAGCATGATGTTCTCCATGGTGGTGTCATGGATGAAGGAGCGTTTGGAATGGACGAAGAACACATCTGGCTTCCAGATCTTTTTCACCAGCCGGCCATCAAATGTTCGGCTGAGATTGTTACTGGAGGGAAAAGCCAACCGTTCATCCTTCCAATAATGCCTCAGGTACAGGGTCATTGTGAAGTCCTGAGAGAGACCTTTAGAGTTTACTGACCATGATTTTTGGAGATGGTAATATCATTATACCATGTTTTTTTGGACACTGCCATGATAGTAAAAGTACCTTGGAGTACCAAGTATCTGTGGTAATCATATAATACCATATCTGTATATCAAAGATATATCAAAGTAGCATGGTATTGCCACCTGATATCATCATTGTACCATGGTACCAACACAGTACTTTTCTGTAAAGACAAGAATGTGATGCATTAAATTTTTAGAATACTATTTTGAATCATATATTTTACCATGTTAACTTCAGAGATGCTATCTATGCTCTCCACCTGTACATCAATGCCCACAGGTATAGCAGACCCTGCAGAGCAGAAAAAACACTTGCATTACATTCAGGATAACAGCAATGCATTTGAAATTAAGCCTCCACTGTTCCTATAGAGAGAGCATATGGAGATCAAACTGTTTCCTCTAATCCTGTTTGTCCCATCTTTAATTAACAGTGATGTACTGAAGGACACCATTTAAAGTCTTATTCCACATCTACACCTTCTTACTGGATTCTACTGCAAACTTAGCCAATGTGAAAGAAATCCTAGATGCCAAAAAACAACAATCTTTTCTAATTATCTTCTCTTCTTCCCCCTCCTGTTTCCTATTTTACTGTTTAAACACTGCCAGATTAAAGCGCCGCCCTGCTGGTTGAAAGGAACTAATACAATGATTGCTTTTACAGTATGTATTTGCCACTACACACAGTGCTTCTCTGTTCATGCACTTTTTTTTTAAGTATTGAAAAGATGTTATACCTTCAAGCTTGAATGAGACCAGATGTGGTTTAGATTGAATTATGGTCTGTCTGTTTAAAGTTTTGCACTGGAAATGTTCACCAAATAGTGTTAGGTTTGACCTCAATGTTGAAATAAGACCTCAAAAAATGACTTATCTTTTTCAGAATATACCATTTTGATTTATATTGCAATTGCAACTATGGGTAATAATCTGCATACAACAAAAGCTACCGCAATGTTGTTTAACACTGTTTTATGTTTCAATTCCAAAAGAGAGGTAAGGTTTAAATAACATTAGCAATGAACATTCTCTGATATATGCACTGTATGTGTTTGTAAGCAGATCAACATGTTGGTGTACATACTGTATGCTGTGTGAACACACAACAGTTTATGTATGTGTGCCTATACATGCACATGTCTATATGTGACATGCACATCCTTGTTTATACCCTAACATTTGGGATGGCATGAGGGTGAGTAAATGATGAGAGAATTTTCATTTTTGGATGAACTATCCCTTTAACAGTCCTGGGATGTACTCCAGATTACTGTCCACCAAAGCACATCTATGTCCCCAACACCCATTATCTCATTTGAGTTTTTTTCATGTTTGAATTTACAATAGGACCACTTCAACAATTTCACAGTCACCTCTGTCATTTTCCTCCGGGACAGAGATAGTAGCGCCTGCCTCGCTCTACCCTCTGACACAAAGAAATGGTACAGTACATCCCATCTTTACAGGTTAATTAAAAATACCATATAATACCATATAATGGTATAATAGTGATTTTCCTAATTTAAATAAAATGTTTTTGGAGCAAATAATGTAATTGGAGGGTATCCTGACCTCCAAATCCAGGCCTCATGGCAAAGTCATGATCTTCGATTCTTAGTAGCTGTTCACTTTTGATGAGAAGGGACTTGGTGCTGTCTTTTTTCTTTAATTTGTAGTCAATCCGTCTAAATGAATGAGACAAAGAAGGAAAGAAGGAAGGTCATGCCATCAAGTATATGCCATTACTAGATTAAAAAAATACACAGACACACATGCAACCTGCAGTTATTTCCAGTCATTTTGTCATCAGATGGCTCTGTAATGTCAGGACCATCTGTGTGAAATACATGCAGAATTCCCATTTGCAGGTCATTACTGCACATCAGTGTAATTACAGAGAAATAAAACTGTTGGATGTTTTGATCAGAGGCCACATAAGGCTGTTTCCACGTCAGACCATAACCATAAACATCTGCTTTGGTGCTCTAGAATTTGTATAATGCAAATAATTACTCAGTCATTAGAGAAATGATTTATAAAAAACAGCTTATGGCACAACAGCGGTCATGTGTGCCAGGTTGTGAAAATGAACTACAGTTTGAAGCAGTTCCAGAAGCCAACAGAGCAAGCCTTCCTCCCTACCCTGAGAGGCAAGGTGTGAAACACTGAGGTAACAAGTGAAAGTTGGTCATAAACATACTCAGTTTCCCCTAACATATCCTTTGCTTCTGTACATTTTAATTGAAACCCCAAACATACAGTAATGTGATAAGCTGTCAATTAGACTGTGCTCATTACATGGCAAAGTTATTAGTACAATCAAGTGAATATACAGCATTAAACCTCAAACTAAATACAGAAATATGTATTTTAATCAATAAAACACATTACACAATTGTGGTAACATAAAAGCTGACAAAGGCAAGTGCGAATTAATTCTTTAACAAGCAACTCTTGCCACAAAACAGAGAAAAAAAGAGCATATTAATTACACAAGTAAGTGGCTGTAACATACGCTGGGAAATTGCTGCAAACCACACCAATCATCACAATACAATAGAGGGTGTGTGTGAGAGGAAGTATGCAGGCAAAGTTAGTGTCTCCGCAAACAAGCACACATACTGATGTCTAAATGAGATGTTTTGTAGGGTTAAAAACATCAAATTTAATTACATCTAAATTGACCACAGAATAGAGAAATGTCAATGAAAAATGTAATGTCTACATAATGTCAAAGTTCTAATTACTGACACTAAAAATGTTTTTTAGAAAACACTGCAGGGGTTATTTTAGTGGCACATGTGGCTGTTTGGTTGCTCTCCATTCTCTGCAATAACAGGACAAACCAGATGAGGGTGTCACAATGGTTCTAATTACAGAATGAATTAAAGGTATAGTTCACCCAAAAAGGAAAATTCTCTCATATGACTTTCTTTCTTCTGCTGAACTCAGACAAAGATTTTTTGAAAAATATCTCAGCTCTGTAGGTCCATACAATGCAAGTGAATGGTGACCAGAACTTTACAGCTCCAAAAAACATATAAAGGTAGCCTAAAAGTAATCAATACGACTCCAGCGGTTAAATCCATACCTTCAGAAGTAATATGATAGGGGTGGGTGAGAAACAGATCAATATTCCTTTTTACTACTTTCACTTTCACTCTCTTCTCTCCTAAGAGTTCCTCTTCTTTTGTATTTGGTGATTCACATTCATAGTACATATCACCACCTACAGGGCAACAAGGAAAAATTATAGTAAAAAAGGACTCAAAAGTTATCTGTTTCTCACCCACTCCTATCATATCACTTCTGAAGACATGGATTTAACCACTGAAGTTGTACGGATTGCCTTTGTGCTGTCTTTATGTGCTTTTTGGGGCTCAAAGTTCTGATCACCATTCACTTGCATTGTATAGAGATTTTTAAAAGATATTAAATCTTCATTTGTGTTCAGTAGAAGAAAGAAAGTTATACACATCTGGGATAGCATGAGGGTGAGTACATTAGAGAATTTTGATTTTTGGGTGAACTATCCCTTAAATACTGAATATGGGAACTCCTGAGGCTGTATCTGACTCATACTTTGTTAACATACAACCACCAACAACAAAATGAAACCACACTGTTTTACTCATTAGGTTTAGACAGATATTATGGAAACAATTAAACCACATGAATTTATATGTAACCACAATTTACAGTATGACGATAACGTAACAGAACTTATGCAACTTGTAATAATAATAGTCAATAAATATCAAAGTACATTTTAGTGCTTGTTGACAGGCATATGGAGGAAGAAATCTGCCAATGAAACCCTGTTTTCCAGGCAAGCCACATGTTATCACACAAATGAGACATAAACCCTTCAAAACATTGCTTGGGTGTCCTTCACTCTAATTAAACTCCCTATTTACTCCTTTCTAATTACTGCCCATCTGTTCACAGACTGAAACATGCTGGCTGATGACAAACTAGGAAAATGTTTATGTAATAGTTATGCCATGCTATTTTAGGTTCATTACTACTGAAAACACAAAATATTTCCAAATTTGGTGAAGACGAAACAGTGCAAAATAATTTAATTTACCAAACCATCAAACACAATATAGAATGCACAAATAAGCTTAAATGTTCATTTAAAATGTCCTTTAATACCCCCCAAATGTCTCACCCTCTGAATTTGTGTTTGGTCTGATGGCCCTGTCTCTGCAAACAAGCACACTTAGTATGTTTCATTTAAAGTGTTTCAGAGCATTGAATTTACATTAAAGGAATATTCCTGGTTCAATATAAGTTAAGCTCAATTGACAGAATTTGTAGCATAATGGTGATTACCACAAAAAATAATTTAGACTTTAAAAAAAGCACAAATCAGGTGGCTATACTTTTTAAACAATTCAAATTCAAACTAAATGTTCTAAAACAGAGAACAGCCTTTAAAATAATTACAGAGGAATCTATAAAAATGTCTGCATTAGAAAATTCAATATCTATGTAATGTCAGTATAAAACAATCTTTGTATCTAAAAACACATTTCACAAAAAAACAAAAAAATGTTTTATGCATTATCAAAACCCCTGCTGCTTCCACCTATACCCGAAAACTCTGGCAGACACTGACAGACACAATATATATAAAGCACAAAAGTTTTCATTTAAATATTTGTTTATAAAAATAAAAAAATCTCACCCTCTGAATTTGTGTTTGGCATGCTCGACCAAGTAAACGTCCTTGTTCTTCTTGCGGTCAGGGTAGCGGTTGTTTAACAAGGTTACAGGCCAGAGGCAGGCGAGGCACAGCAACCTGAGGATCAGCAAAACCAGCTTCATGGCCTGGCTGGAATATGAAACACCTGTCTCTCTTTCTCTGGGTCTCTGTTTCCTGCAACAGTAGTCCAGAAATCTTCCACGGGGCCAATACAAGACTGCTCCTGAGTCCTAGCCATCCCCACCACACCTCAGTTGAGAGGGCGTCGGGAAATGGCACGGCAATCCTGTTGACCCCTGTAGATCTTCAGACGCTGTTGTCTCCGAACCTAATCATAAATCTCAAATCTTATATTATCACAAATCTTATACTGTGCATATCTGAGCGTCTTAGAGCATTTATCCTCAGTCAGTCACTGCATATTTCAGCTTCCAATTCCAATTGTGTGCATGTATGTGAGGGCTTTTTTAACCCGTCAGCATGAGTTTGGTGAGCTCAGAACACATCCCTTACCATCCACATGCTCTGACGCTCTGCTTTGTCACCCAGACATAAATCGATAGGAATTTATTCTTACAGTAATAAAAGAATGACATTAATTCCTCTCAAATCCTCTTATCTGTTGCTGGTAAAATCTTTCTGTCTAACCTAACCTACACAGAGGGCTGGGACCATCTCTAATCAGGATTTCCACAGAGTAGGAGCTTTGTGCTATGTCTATTTAGAGAAGATAAACACTTCATACCTGTCCACTGGCCAGACCCACAACCATACACCTGATGTGGCAAGTTTGGATGCTGAAAGTGGAACATCTAAAAAACTACAAGATAAAATAAGATGAACATAAAGGTCACAGTGATATATTGTATGGACATAAAGTGATGTTATCCTGTCCGTGTCCTCTCGTTCACCTTATTTAAAAAAATTATAACATTTCAGTTTATGCATTTGACAGATGCTTTCATCCAAAGCAACTCACAGTGCATTCAGGGTATACATTTTCTCAGTCCATGCATTCGCTGTGAATAAAACCCATGACCTTGGCGATGCTAGTGCTATGCTTAATTAGTTGAGCCAAAGGAACATAACAACCGCTTGGGCATAACAGGCGTTTTGTAAATTATATCAAATTACACATCTGAGAATAAATATTATGCCAAGGGATCAACACTACACTGTAAAAATGTATTTATCATTATGTTATAATTACATATTTGTTGTCATCCATTCAAGTAACTTCCAACTTCTAATGAAGTCAAAATCATTTTTCAGAGTTTGAACCTTTTTTATATGTGTAATAAAATTCAAAGTGGTTGAAAAAAACATCACTGCAGGTTGTAACTTTAGCACCCCTTTGAATTCACTTAAAAATGTAAGGAAGCAAATTTAAGTTTTAAATTGTAGTTGGTTGGATTTTATGTTTTACAAAGGATTTTGTCATGCAATTAAAGATTTTAGGGCAAAAGTCCAGGCTAAAAAAATTGCATATGTGTTGGTCACAGATTGATAGGGCATTTTTAGCTCTGTCATCACCTGATGTCCTGTTCCAGTTTCAGGCAGATTCCATCATTAGTTATTATTATAAAAAGCTCATGGGCAATCAAATCACATTAACACAATCAATTACATTACAGAAGGGTCAAGTGAGTGGAGTGAGAGGATGGGGTTGGGTAGAGGGGTGGGGGAGAAAGATCATATGATGAAAAGATATGTAGATAGAAAATCATAAACCAATCACTGACTCCCTGTGTCCAGTAATCCCAGTGCATTCCCTAATCTGGCGGATTATGGTCTGATCAGCGCCAGAGACAAGGTACATCATCACATATACTGTATATCTGCAAATTTATCAAGAAACAAATAAATACATTAACAAAACAACTAAATTATATATATAACAATTGTTCTTAAAAGTTTGCATACCCTGGCAGAAATTGTGAAATTTTGGCATTGATTTTAAAAATATGACTGATCATGCAAAAAAACTGTCTTTTATTTAAGGAAAGTGATCATATGAAACCATTTATTATCACATAGTTGTTTGGCTCCTTTTTAAATCATAATGATAACAGAAATCACCCAAATGGCCCTGATCAAAAGTTGACATACCCTTGAATGTTTGGCCTTGTTACAGACACACAAGGTGACACACACAGGTTTAAATGGCAATTAAAGGTTAATTTCCCACACCTGTGGCTTTTTAAATTGCAATTAGTGTTTGTATATAAATAGTTAGTGGATGCACTGAGCAGGCTAGATACTGAGCCATGGGGAGCAGAAAAGAACTGTCAAAAGACCTGCGTAACAATGTAATGGAACTTTATAAAGATGGAAAAGGATATAAAAAGATATCCAAAGCCTTGAAAATGCCAGTCAATACTGTTCAATCACTTATTAAGAAGTGGAAAATTCGGAGATCTCTTGATACCAAGCAAAGGTCAGGTAGACCAAGAAAGATTTCAGCCACAACTGCCAGAAGAATTGTTTGGGATACAAAGAAAAACCCACAGGTAACCTCAGGAGAAATACAGGCTGCTCTTGAAAAAGAGGGTGTGGTTGTTTCGAGGAGCACAATACGACGATACTTGAACAAAAATGAGCTGCATGGTCGAGTTGCCAGAAAGAAGCCTTTACTGTGCCAATGCCACAAAAAAGCCCAGTTACAATATGCCTGACAACACCTTGACACGCCTCACAGCTTCTGGCACACTGTAATTTGGAGTGACGAGACCAAAATAGAGCTTTATGGTCACAACCATAAGTGCTATATTTGGAGAGGGGTCAACAAGGCCTATAGTGAAAAGAATACCATCCCCACTGTGAAGCATGGTGGTGGCTCACTGATGTTTTGGGGGTGTGTGAGCTCTAAAGGCACGGGGAATATTGTGAAAATTGATGGCAAGATGAATGCAGCATGTTATCAGAAAATACTGGCAGACAATTTGCATTCTTCTGCATGAAAGCTGCGCATGGGACGCTCTTGGACTTTCCAGCACGACAATGACCCTAAGCACAAGGCCAAGTTGACCCTCCAGTGGTCCATCACAGTCGCCTGACCTTAATATAATCGAGCCACTCTGGGGAGATCTCAAATGTGCGGTTCATGCAAGACGACCAAAGACTTTGCATGACCTGGAGGCATTTTGCCAAGACGAATGGGTAGCTATACCACCTGCAAGAGTTTGGGGCCTCATAGACAACTATTACAAAAGATTGCACGCTGTCATTGATGCTAAAGGGGGCAATACACAGTATTAAGAACTAAGGGTATGCAGACTTTTGTACAGGGGTCATTTCATTTTTTTCTTTGTTGCCATGTTTTGTTTTATGATTGTGCCATTCTGTTAACCTACAGTTGAATATGAATCCCATAAGAAATAAAAGAAATGTGTTTTGCCTGTTCACTCATGTATTCTTTAAAAATGGTACATATATTACCAATTCTCCAAGGTTATGCAAACTTTTGAGCACAACTGTATATATACACTACTGGTCAAAAGTTTTGAAACACTTGACTGAAATGTTTCTCATGATCTTAAAAATCTTTTGATCTGAAGGCATATGCTTAAATGTTTGAAATTAGTTTTGTAGACAAAAATATAATTGTGCCACCATATTAATTTATTTAATTATAAAACTAAATGATATATATAAAATCAACTGATGACTTGGACCAAATAATAAAGAAAAGCAGCCAATAAGTGCCCAACATAGATGGGAACTCCTTCAATACTGTTTAAAAAGCATCCCAGGGTGATTCCTCAAGAAGTTGGTTGAGAAAATGTCAAGAGTACATGTTTGCAAATTCTAGGCAAAGGGTGACTACTTTGAAGATGCTAAAATATAACACAGTTTTGATTTATTTTGGATTTTGTTTAGTAACAACATAACTCCCATAGTTCCATTTATGTTATTCCATAGTTTTGATGACTTTACTATTATTCTAAAATGTGAAGAAAACAATTATAATAAAGAATGAGTAAGTGTTTCAAAACTTTTGACCGGTAGTATATATAGTTGCAATTGAAATTATTCAACCCCTCCAAGACAGTAAGGATTTACAAAGGTAAGCTTTTCTGATGACCCAGTATTTTTAAACTTGTACATCTATATCAGTTGAGTGACACATTCAAAGTCATAGTGTAATATATTACCTAATATTTCTAAATAGCAGGATTTTTTAAAAATACAGCCATGTCATAATTATTCAACCCCTGTTGCATGTAGCTGTTTCTTTAATATGTAAGGCTACACAAGTAATTGTTTTAAAACAAAATTAAGTCATCAATCTGCAATGGCACTTATTTAGGTTTTAAAATTTAAGTTTAGCATTGTTAGCAAAAATGTATGTCTATGCAAAAAATGCAATTAGAAAGCTAATAGAGGAGATTATTTCATTACACAAGAAAGGTCATGGCTAAAAGTACATTTCCAAGGCACTTCAATTTCCAATAGACAAAGTTGGCAGCACCATTCATACATTTTTTAAATATGGTACAACAGCGACCTTCTTGGGGTGTGGAAGAAAGCAAAACTTCACCAAGGGAAATGTTGACTTGAATATTCAAGAAGTAACTAGGAAAGACCTGTGTAGTCCTGGAAGAAGTTTTTATGGACGTATGACACTAAACTGAAAATGGGTCAGCAGTACGTCTGGAGTAAGATGACAAGGTGATGACAAGAACGTTACCATCCCCACAGTAAAGCATGGAGGTGGGTCAGTCCTGTTATGGGGGTGTTTTGCAGCTGCAGGAAATGGCTATCCTGACTATGTGACTGACACCATGGATTCTTTCAGGTATCAGGCCATTTTGGCAAAAAATTTGATGCCTTCAATGTGTAAATTGAAGCTCGGTGATCACTGGACTTTCCAGCAAGACAATAACACCAAGGATGCATCCAAGTTGTCCAAAATCTGGTTCAGGGATAGGTCATGGAATGTCCTTAAATGGCCCTTTCAGTCCATCATTAAAATCCCATTGCAAACCTTTGTTGGGATTTCAAGGAAGCAGTGGCAGCACAGAAACCAAATAATGTAAATGAGCTGGAAGCTTTTGCTCATGAGAAATGTGTAAAAATTCTAATAGAGAGGTGTCCGAAGCCTGAGAACACTTACCTGAAACATTTATTTGCTGTTATTAAGGATAAAGGATGCTCCACAAATGACTGACTTTGAGGGTTGAATATGTCTGACATGACATTTGTAGAGAGAATTAGATATTTTTTATTTTAAAATTTGGGTTAACTGAACTCTTTGTTCTCAAAATCACTCAAATGTGTATTAAAAACTTACTTCGACTGTTTACTGAGGTTTTAGTTGATATGTTTTAATCACCAGAATGTATTGCTGGTCAGGGGGGTTGAATAATTTTGATTGCAACTGTATATACAGTACTGTGCAAAAGTTTTATGCACTTAAGATGTTTAAAAAAAAAATTGTTTTAAGATGGTTATTTATATCTTCAGCTTTAGTGTGTCAATAGGAAAAATACATTTTAGACTCCCAAACATTAATTTTGCAAAAAGAAAAGATTAGAATAGAAGAACGGGGCGCTCTGCAAGTGATGGCACTGCCCCACAGAGCCCCCCACTGAACATCGGGTCAGTCTGGGATTACACGAAGAGACAGAAGCAATTGAGACAGCCTAAATATATAGAAGAACTGTGGCGAATTCTTCAAGAAGCTTGGAACATCCTATCTGCCATCAACCAAGAAAAACTGTGTCCAGGTGTACCTACGAGAATTGGGTCTGTACATATACAGTATATATATACAGGTTTGGGGAGTAACGGAATACATGTAACAGGATTACGTATTTAAAATACTAAATATTAGTAACTGTATTCCACTACAGTTAAATCATTGTAATTAGAAAACAGTTACATTCAAAAAGTATTTTGATTACTGAAGAGATTACTTTGCATTTTATTGTTATTTGTTTAATTTAATATTTAGTCCTTTCAGATGGAAAACATTTATACATATAAATTATGCGATCCAAAGTGCATTTGAACAGCGGTGAAACAATTTCTTATGATGTGTTACATTCATACGAGCAGACAGAGAAGTACGTTTGAAGTAAGTTTGGAGCAGAAGAAACAGAAATAAACCTTGTGTAAATTGTCAGCTTTACGCTAAGCTAAAATGCTTTTTCTAGCCATTTTACATGCACGTCACCAGGTACGATCATATTTTTATCAAGAAAATTCACATTAGATCATAATTTCTTTTTTCTAGTAAGATCTTTGATAATAGGGCAAAAATCTTATTCATAATAATAATTTTTTTATTGTTTTCCTGTAAAAATATCTAAAAATCCTTAAAACAAGATCAATTTGATTGATCTTGTTTTAGAAACAACACTGCATAAGATATTTAGGTTTTTCAGAGAATGTATTTTTAACATGTGTATTTTGTCTTACTGTACTGGCGGAGTTTTTATAGTCAAAACAAGTGAAAAAATCTACCAGTGTTGAAGAAGTAATCTAAAGTATTTAGAATACGTTACTGACCTTGAGTAATCTAACGGAATACATTACAAATTACATTTTACAGTATGTATTCTGTAATCTGTAGTGGAATACATTTCAGAAGTAACACTCCCAACCCTATATATATATATATATATATATACACACACAATCACAGAGCACTTTATTAGGAACACCTTTATACCTACTTATTTATGTGATTATCTAATTAGCCAATCATGTGTTCACATTAATCATCAGAATGGGGAAAAAAATTGATCTCAGTGATTTGAGGCATGATTGTTGGTGCCAGACGGGCTGTTTGAGTATTTCTGTAACTGCAGATCTCCTGGGAGTTTCACGCACAACAGTCTCTAGAGTTTACTCAGAATGGTGCCAAAAACAAAAAACATCCTGTGAGAGGCAGTTCTGCAGACGGAAGCGCCCTGTCGATGAGAGGTCAATGGAATTTGGCCAGACTGTTCGAGAAAGGCTACAGTAACTCAGATAACTTGGTAACTCTGTAGAATTGTAGTGAGCAGAATAGCATCTCAGAATGCACAACATGTCAAACCTTGAGGTGGATGGGCTACAACAGTAGAAGACCACACTGGGTTCCACTTCTGTCAGCCAAGAACAGAAAGCTGAGTCTGCAATGGGCACAAGGTCACCAAAACTGGACTGTTAAAGACTGGAAAAACAAAGCCTGGTCTGATGAATCTCGATTTCTGCTGAGGTAGACAGATGGTAGGCCCACTGCAGCCTCAGCTTTCTGTTCTTGGCTGACAGAAGTGGAACCTGATGTGGTCTTCTGCTGTTGTAGCCCTTCCGCCCCAAGGTTTGACATGTTGTGCATTCTGAGATGCTATTCTGCTCACTAAAATTCTACAGAGTGGTTATCTGAGTTACCGTAGCCTTTCTGTCAGCTCGAATCAGTCTGGCCATTCTCTGTTGTCCTCTCTCATCAACGAGGTGTTTCCGTCCGCAGAACTGCTGCCACTGGATGTTTTTTTGTTTTTGGCACCATTCTGAGTAAATTCTAGAGACTGTTGTGTGTGAAACTCCCAGGAGAACAGCAGTTACAGAAATACTCAAACCAGCCTGTCTGGCACCAACAATCACGCCACAGTTGAAATCACTGAGATCACATTTTTACCCCATTCTGATGGTTGATGTGAACATTAACTGCTCCTAACCCATATCTGCATGATTTTATGCATTGCACTGCTGCCACACGATTAGCTGATTAGATAATTGCATGAATAAGTAGGAGTACAGGTGTACCTGAGTGTGTGTGTGTATATACATATATATATATATATATATATATATATATATATATATATGGCTCTGGGCTTAAACAGCTCGCTGTGCAGCTGGATCCTGGACTTCCTGTCAAGCAGACGCCAGGTGGTTAGAATAGGCAGCAACATCTCCTCATCACTGACCCTCAACACTGGAGCCCCGCAGGGCTGTGTTCTCAGCCCACTACTGTATTCCCTGTACACACATGACTGTGTGGCAACACATAACTCCAATGCCATCATTAAGTTTGCTGATGACACGACGGTGGTAGGTCTGATCACTGACAATGATGAAACAGCCTACAGAGAGGAGGTGCACACTCTGACACACTGGTGTCAGGAGCACAACCTCTCCCTCAACGTCAGTAAGACAAAGGAGCTTGTGGTGGACTTCAGAAGAAAAGACAGAGAACACAGTCCAATCACCATCAATGGAGCACCAGTGGAGAGAGTCAGCAGCTTCAAGTTCCTGGGTGTCCACATCACTGAGGAACTCACATGGTCCGTCCACACTGAAGTCGTTGTGAAGAAGGCTCATCAGCGCCTCTTCTTCCTGAGACGGCTGAGGAAGTTTGGAATGAACCGTCACATCCTCACACAGTTCTACACCTGCACTGTGGAGAGCATCCTGACTGGCTGTATCTCCGCCTGGTACGGCAATAGCACCGCCCACAACCGCAAAGCACTGCAAAGGGTGGTGCGAACTACCAAACACATCATCGGAGGTGAGCTTCCCTCCCTCCAGGAAATATATACAAGGCGGTGTGTGAAAAAAGCTCGGAGGATCATCAGAGACTCCAGCCACCCGAGCCATGGGCTGTTCTCACTGCTACCATCAGGCAGGCGGTATCGCAGCATCAGGACCCGCACCAGCCGACTCCATGACAGCTTCTTCCCCCAAGCAATCAGACTTCTGAACTCTTGATCTCCCACGATCAAAATACATCAGCCCTGCACTTTATTACTCTTTTATCTCACACCGGACTGTCATAAATTATATTACTGTTATTATATTATGTCTCTCTTAACAACTGACTATCAACCGACAGCCTGAATGTCAATACAGTACAATACTGTACATTCTATATATATATATATATATATATATATATATATATATATATATATATATATACTTTTTTATATATTTTTATTTTTTAATTTTTATTGAATAATGTGTATCTATATAGTATCTATATAGTAAAAAACAAAAAAACAAAAACAGCATATTGTATACTGTACAGTGTATGTTATTATTTGTATATTGTTGAGTGTAATTATGTGTATAACAGATGTTTAAATTGTGTTGTGTTAATTTGATGTTTTAAGTTGTGTAATTATGTATAACAGATGTTTAAATTGTGTTGTGTTAATTTGATGTTTTAAGTTGAGTGTAATTATGTGTATAACAGATGCTTAAATTGTGTTGTGTTAATGTGATGTTTTAAGTTGAGTGTAATTATGTATAACAGATGTTTAAATTGTGTTGTGTTAATGTGATGTTTTAAGTTGAGTGTAATTATGTATAACAGATGTTTAAATTGTGTTGTGTTAATGTGATGTTTTAAGTTGAGTGTAATTATGTGTATAACAGATGTTTAAATTGTGTTGTGTTAATGTGATGTTTTAAGTTGAGTGTAATTATGTATAACAGATGTTTAAATTGTGTTGTGTTAATTTGATGTTATTGTAAATTGGTATATGTCTCATCACTGTCACGACTGCTATGTTGATCGGAACTGCACCCAAGAATTTCACACACCATTGCACTTGTGTATATGGCTGTGTGACAATAAAGTGATTTGATTTGATTTGATATATATATATATATATATATATATATATATATACAGGGTTGGGAGGGTTACTTTTGAAATGTATTCCACTACAGATTACACAATACATATTGTAAAATGTAATTTGTAACATATTCTGTTAGATTACTCAAGGTCAGTAACATAATCTAAATACTTTGGATTACTTCTTCAGCACTGGTAGATTTATTCACTTGTTTTGACTATAACAACACTCTGCCAGTACAGTAAGACAAAATACACATGTTAAAAATACATAAATACCTAAATATCTTATGCAGTGTTGTTTCTAAAACAAGATTAATTAAATTGATCTTGTTTTAAGGATTGTTAGATATTTTTACAGGAAAACAATACAAAAATTATTATCAAGAATATGATTTTTGCCCTAATATCAAAGGTCTTACTAGAAAAAAAGAAATTATGATCCAACGTGAATTTTCCTGATAAAAAAAAATGATTGTATCTGGTAACGTGTGCATGTAAAATGGCTAGAAAAAGCATTTTAGCTTAGCGTAAAGCTGACAATTTACACAAGGTTTAATTCTATTTCTTCTGCTCCAAACTTCAAACTTACTTCTCTGTCTGCTCGTATGAATGTAACACATCATAAGAAAGTGTTTCACCGCTGTTCAAATGCACTTTGGATCGCATCATTTATATGTATAAATGTTTTCCATCTGAAAGGACTAAATATTAAATGAAACAAATGACAATAAAATGCAAAGTAATCTCTTCAGTAATCAAAATACTTTTTGAATGTAACTGTATTCTAATTACCAATTATTTAAATTGTAACTGTAGTGGAATACAGTTACTTATATTTTGTATTTTAAATACGTAATCCCGTTACATGTATTCCGTTACTGCCCAACCCTATATATATATATATATATAATTTTACTTGTAATCAGCCTTTAAAAGTAAGGAATAGACAGCAAGACACTGTCTAAACTCCACCCATTCCAAAGAAGGTGTGTGATGCATGTAACAGGCACTGTGTCACTGATACTATGGGAGTGTGTATTCCAAAATAAACTTGTCAGTCTAGTCAACATTCACAGTCAGAGAAGAGAGGCTGCCCTCCACAATCAAAACAGACACACGTGAGTCTGCCTTTTGCATCATATCCACCACAACAAAAAACAAAATAAGAGGTGTAAGTCTTAGGATTCAAGACAGCATAATGACATTACATTACCGTGCTAACTTTAAATCTATGTTAGAGAGACCATATGAATGACACTGAGCCATTTAAGTTTTATTATTTAAGCATTATTTATGCTTTTGTTAAAATTTGAATCTGTCAGAAAACCAGTTGGACCAAAACGTGCCTTTCTTAAAAAGGTCTAGTCACCTTAATCTGAGGCTACGTTCTCTGGGTTAAAATCTGAGTCAAACGTCTGCAAAAATAATTCCCGAAGCTGTCAATTATTGTGACATTTTAGCTTTTGAGTGAATGTAGCAATTATTTGGTTAATAATTAACAGTGTTAATAAACAGAACTTCAGAGTCAATTCATTATTATTGTTTGAACAGAGCTTTTCCATTTTGTTTTACAGAGTAACTGGAGTTTGCCTTTAATGATTGCTACTTTTTTCTCTATAGTTCATGCTATGTATATATATGTGTGTGTGTGTTTACTGTCTTATAAAAAATAAAGCAAGAGATGACAGGAGCACATTTTTGGACTTGCTTATTATTGATGTGGATTCTGGATGACACAAATGGGAAAACTCCAGGTAAGATTGGTCTCCCTTATTTTTCACAAACAGACCCTCTAGTGACGAAATTCTTCACCTCTGTTAAACAACATTTCCAATTATCTATTGGTCTATGTGAACAAGTCAGAGTCTCAGAAAAGCTATAAACTAATTTCACATGCACGAATGTGAGACCATTGGAGTCAAAGTACTGGGTAAGAGAAACAGAGGATTTTGCTTTATGAAAAACAACTAAAAGGAACACAAAGTGTCAGTAAATGGGCATTAGAATCATCATAACCTCATTTGTTCTCATCAAGAACTTTAAAAGATTAAGAACTTTCAAGAAGATTAGAATACAAGGATTCAATGGGGGTGAGTTTCTTTATCTTTGTCTTAGGTTAGGTTGCTTAAACTTTAAAAAACAGCATTTAGGTGGCTGGAGCACTAATTCAGCACACATTAGGTCTTTATTACCTTGCATTACTGGTGTAGAATTCAAATAAGACAAGCTTAAAGGTCTTGTGAATTGTTTTGTGAGTATGTCTGTCACCCAAAACATTGACCTGTTTAATTGCCTGATGGTTATCGGTCACCTGGGAAACCAGCATTTCAGCCCTGTTGTCAATACTTTTTGACCTATGACCCAAATATTTTCATGGCAACTTTAAGATCTCAAGATGTTCTCAGAGATTGACTCAACACCAAAGAACAGGTTATGCCCTCTAACAGACAAACAGATTTCGATATTACTTTTGAGTTTGAAGTTTAGACAAGATGAGAAATATTTGACATTTAAATTCCTTATGAGTTCAAATGATTCAGAGTGATTATGTTCACCTATGCTGTAGGACAAATAAATGCCCTCAAAGCTTAAAAAAACACATCCTATTACAAGCAACACCTTAGAGCTTTCTCCTTACCGCACCTTCAGATGTCGAAGTAACCTGCATGTTCTCAGAAGACTGTGTCCTTCCCTGCCTCTTTGAACCAGTTGGAGATGAGATCATATACTGGTTCCGACAGAATGTTCTAATCCACAGTTATAAACAAGGAAGTGGCCTGCTTGATCAGCTGGACCAAATCTACAAAGACAGAACATCACTATTTACTGACTTAATTTCCTTTGGTAATGCTTCTCTTCATGTCCCAAAATGCGGGCCAAAAGATAGAGGGAAGTACAAGTGCCTTGTTACCAACGGTAAAGAGAAGAGTGAGCACTTCTTCATAGTCAAAGTGAAAGGTGGGCTATCACAACTTAATATTATAGAGAGAATACTGCACAGTTATTCTACAGTGGCCCCAAAAAGTATTGAACAGTCAATACTGACCATCTAATTTGTCAAACATAGCTACAGTGGCAAGAAAAAGTATGTGAACCCTTTGGAATTAGCTGGTTGCTTTAATTGGTCATAAAATGTAATCTCATCTTCATCAAAGTCACGAGTATAGACAAACACAATGTGCTTAAGCTAACAACACACTAACAATTACAATCTTTCATGTTTCATTGAACACATTCCATTAAACAGTCACAGTGCTGTGGAAAAAGTAAGTGAACCATTGGATTTAATAACTGGTCAGTCCTCCTTTGGCAGCAATAACCTCAACCAAGCATATGGTTGGTTATGGATTAGACCTGCACAAGATTCAGAAGTTTTTTGACCATTCTTCCTTACATAACTGTTTCAGCTCAGCCACTTTCTTAGGATGTCTGGTGTGAACAGCTCTCTTGAGGTCATTCCACAGCATCTCTATTGGGTTAAGGTCTGGGCTCTGATTGGGCAACTCTAAAAAGGTGGATTTTCTTCTTTTTTTTAAGCTATTCTGTAGTGGATTTACTTCAGTGTTTAAGGACATTGCCTTGTTGCATCCTTTTTACGCCATACACAGTGCTGCAGGTTCTTCCCAAACAATTCAACCTTTGCTTCATCAGTCCACAAAACAGTTTTCCAGTAGCATTGGGGAATGTCAAGGTGGTCTTTGGCAAACTTCAGGTGCACAGCAAAGTTTTATTGGAAAGCAACGGCTTCCTTGGTGGTGTCCTGCCATGGATACCATGCCTGTTTAATGTTTTCCATATATTAGACTCAAGAACAGAGATGTTAACCAGTTCCAATGATTCCTTCAAGTCTTTAGCTGTCACTCCAGAGTTCATTTTTACCTCACTGAGCATTCTGCATTTACATTTATGCATTTGGCAGACGCTTTTATCTAAAGCGACTTACAGTGTACTTATTACAGGGACAATACCCCCGGAGCAACCTGGAGTTAAGTGCCTTGCTGGACACAATGTTGGTGGCTGTGGGGATTGAACCAGCAACCTTCGGATTACCAGTTATGTGCTTTAGCCCACTACGCCACCACCACTCACTGCACTGCACAGACATCTCACTGCATTGGCTCTTTGAGTCACATTGGCTGGATGGCCACTTCTAGGGAGAGTAGCCACAGTACTAAATCGTCTCCATTTATAGACAATTTCTCTACTTGTGGACAGATGAATATCTAAGCTTTTCGAGATAACTTTGTAACCCTTTCCAGCTTTATGCAAAGCAACAATTCTTGATCTTTGGTCTTCTGAGATTGCGAGGCCTGGTCCACATCAGCAGATGCTTTTTGTGAATAGCAAACTCAAAATGTTTGAGTGCTTTTTATAAGTAAAAATAGCTCTAAACTACACCTCCAATCTCGTTTTGGATGCCAGGTTTGCCAACTCCTGACTCTAATTAGCTTTTGTTGACATCATCAGCCTAGGGGTTCACATACTTTTTCCCCAACCTAATGATGTATACAATATGTACAAGAACAATACAATAATTTGTGTGTTATTAGTTAAACAATACAGACTATTGTAATTTAGATGAAGATCAAACCAGATTTAAGACAAATTTATACACAAATGCAGATAATTCCAAAGAGTTCACATACTTTTTCTTGCCACTGTAATATCACCTGATGAACTTTAAAAAGTTAAAAATAAACTAAATTTGACAGTCATTGCAGATGATTTGAAAATCATAGCAACTCCAACAACAAATGCCTGCTTGTCATTCCAGCCACTATCAAGTCTGTTACCCTCGAAACGACACGTCTCAGTGGTTACGAGGAAGTCAAATGCTCCACGCGAGACGTCTATCCTGCTCCCCGTGTAACCTTGTTCACTGAGCCAGATGTTCTGCCAGATGCCCTCCAACCTTCCACCCGCAAAGTGGCTGACACGCAGGGCCTGTACTTGGTTGAAAGTAAGCTCAGGAAGTTGAAAGACCGAGATGATCTGACCTACATCTGCCTTGTCCAATCATTCTACAGGTCTCAGATATGGAGGTCGTCGCTGCAGGAGAAAGGTTTTATCTCACAGAGTAAATTCTTAAATGTCTGGACAAGTTACACTGAATTTCATCATCATTATTACATGGCATTGCATCACCAGAAACTACATTAACACCATTCATGTTTCACAGACTAAACAATTACATGCAGGCAGCAGTGTTGGGAAAACTACTTAAAACTGTAGCTCGCCAAGCTGCACGGTACTCATGAAGTAGCAAAACTACAGTAAAACTACTCTTTTGATAAACTACGTAAACATATAACTATAAACTTTCAGATGATATGATTTACAATTTAATGAGAACAGCATTTCTCTGTTTAAAAAAACTGATTATTTTAAAATAACTTAATTTTAATTAGGGTGACAGCATTAGGCCTACACACTTAACAGGTACATTTATATTAATTACAAATAAAACAATAGAGTGCACCTGAGCCAAAAATATAGTGATGAAGAGCTGCGTTTAATGAATATTTTGCTATTTTAAAAAAAATGCCAAATGCAGTGCCTCACTGGAACCCAGATTTGTGCTTTTGTTTTTTTTTAAAGAAAAGGAGGGGCAAGTCAAAAAAAAATTTGTTGTAATCAATATTATGCCACAAATGCTGTAGATTTAACTTAATTTGTATTGAACCCAGAATTTTACTTTAATTGATTCTTCTTTTTTTATTCATTTTAATGAATTAAACAAACAATCTGATTCAGATTTACTAAACGAATCAGACTTGTCAAAGCTACGCATGAGGAAAAGGACAGTTTCTACTGAAAATGTAGTTAAAGTTATAGCGTCGCTACTTTTAGTTAGTTACTCCCCAACACTGACAGGTAATTCAATTGTTTCAATCACCTTTAAATTAGTTACCAGCTTAAACAATTCTCAACTTTAAACTTGGACAGAAATATACAGTGTTGAGGGTCAGGACCTTATCATACCTTGCGAGGCCCCATGGAACCTGCAGAACTTCACACTGACTTGGTCCTTCATCAAAGAACACAAGTCCTCAACCATCTTCACCTATGATAGTTTCACACAGCTGAGCTCCAGTGTGTGGGAGGAAAAGTTGCAACTATCATCCCACAGTGATGGGGATGGTTCACTACAGCTACGCAGTCCACTGAGACTAGAAAACACCGGCACGTACAACTGTATCCTATCTGCTTTCCAGACCAAACATGAAGTCCATACAAAGCTCAACATCATTCCAATGACTGGTGAGAGCTCATTATATTCTGAAATGCACCATCATAAACTCCATATAGTCTACAACATTTTTTATTTTTTGTAATGAAATAAACTTCCCAACAAAAGCTTATTTTAATATATAATGTAATTAATTGTTTTCTTTGAAGGAAAAAAACCTAATAGTTCAGACTCTTTAATATGATGAGACATTTAAAGCTGTAAAATAGTTGCACACCCATTAACCAATTGAAACCGGCCTGTTTGTTAATATGCTTCAAGTTTGATAATAATTTTTGTATTGTTTTCCTGTAAAAATATCTAAAAATCTTTAAAACAAGATCGATTAGGTTTTTCAGAGAATGTATTTTTAACATGTGTATTTTGTCTTACTGTACTGGCAGAGTTTTTATAGTCAAAACAAGTGAAAAAAAATCTACCAGTGCTGAACAAGTAATCCAAAGAATTTAGAATACATTACTGACCTTGAGTAATCTAATGGAATACATTACAAATTACATTTTACAGCATGTATTCTGTAATCTGAAGTGGAATACATTTCAAAAGTAACCCTCCTAACCCTGCTTGTGGCTATACTTTTGAAACAGTGAGTATTTTAACACTTACAGATTGACCCCATTTAGTTTAATTGTAAGTGTCTCACTGGAACCCATATTTTTGCTTATTTTAAAGAAAAGGTTAACATCATGCCTATTGTTAGCAGGTGCTGTTACTTGAGCTCAGCTTGTATTGAAACCAGATTACTAATATAAACTACTCAAATCAAAAAGCTATACACCTTTTTCCTGAACGCAGAAGTGTTCCGATTCGACTACTTTCAATTTCCGGTCTCCAGTGTTTTCACTCACATTAGCGTATATTCTCAGCCAGTTAGGGAATAAAAGGGAATAAAACACATAGAAGAATATGTATATAAGGTCACAGGCCCGTCGGGCGGTGACTTAGTATGATATCCCTTTAGTGTGTATGAAAATGAATAACCCAACATGGTGAAAACCAGATGGGAAATTAATCTTAATCTGAGGATGTGTATGAGTCATATAATAATATAATTTAACCCCTTCTTACCAGAGGTAGCGAGGGAAGTTTTATTATTTTTATTGGAAGTGCTTGTGACTTCTAGTGGGAGGAAACTGGGTAGCGACCTACACAGGCGACTGTATTAAAATATAATAGGTAGCCTACCCGTGATAAGGGGTGCTGGAATAGTAAGTTCTGTAGACAGAGAGGACTCGTGAAGGGATGGAAACCATGTCTAGGTTATAAAACCTAGTGAACGTGTTTTGCAAAGACCATCCTGCTGCAAAGCATACATCCTGTAGGGATATACCATTTGTCCATGCCCATGAAGAGGCCATGCCTCTAGTTGAATGTGCCTTCAAGCCAATAGGGCATCTCACACCCTGTGATTCATAAGCTAGAGCGATCGCATTAACGATCCAGTGAGATAGCCTTTTTTTGGAGACGAACATGCCTTTTGTGCGTCTTCCATAACAAACAAAGAGCTGATCTTACCGTCTAAACTGACGAGTGCACTCCACATGCGTGTGCAATGCCCACACGGGGCATAATAAATGCGCTAACTGCTCCTCATCCAAATTAGACGGTGGAGAAGAGAAAGCTTGCAGGTGCACTATCTGAGCCCTAAGGGTGTGAAAAGCACCTTAGGCATATTGTCTTTTATTTTGGGTTTTGAAAGCCCGGGACCAAATTCCAGACATGAACTGTCAACCGACAGTGCATGTATATCGTCAACCCATTTGAGTGAGGCCAGAGCCAACAGCAGTGCCATCTTTAAAGAGAGCATACATAACTCAACGGATTCCAAAGGTTCGAACGGGGGCTTGTGAGCGACCTCAGCACCAGATTCAAATCCCTTGTTGGAACCATAGCAGGGTGAGGGGGGTTCAAGCACCTCGATCCCCAAGGGAACTTTATGATTAGATTGTGTCTGCCAATAGAGGAGCCAGCCTCTGGGGCGTGGAATGCAGAGATGGTCGCTACATAAACCTTAAGCGTTGACGGAGTAAGACCTGCGTCCAACCGCTCTTGAAGGAATGTAAGGATCTCTGGTATAGGGCAATTCACTGGGACTTTGCTGCGTAAAGAGCACCAGTCCACAAACACATGCCATTTTAGTGCATAGAGGCATTTTGTAGATGCGCTTTAGCCTGCAAAATGGTGTTTAATACAGACTGAGCCAATTCAGGCTTGTTCGTTGCACTCCGTTCAGGGGCCATACGTTTATGTTCCACAGCTCTGGCCCTGCGCTTGAGAGAGCAGATCCCTCCTCAGCAATATTTCCCGTGGAGGGCCGCCCAATATCTCCATCATTTCCAGAAACCATGATTGGTTGAGCCATTTTGGCGCAACCAACAGAACCGTTTCCTTGTCTTCTCGGACTTTGCTGATGACAGCGTGGAGGAGACATATTTGGGGAAATGCATATTTGTGTGTTGTCAGCCACTTGTGGGCCAAGGAGTCATGGAGGACATGGAATACCAAAGAGGGCAGTGGGCTGTCTCTGCGGAGGCAAACATGTCGATTTCCGCTTGCCGAACAGTTCCAAAATCCTCATAACTGTTTGAGGATGAAGTCTCCATTCCTCTGCCATCGGCCCCTGGTGCGACATCATGTCCGCTCCGCAGTTTAAATAGCCTGGGAAATATGTCACGCAGGAAGAGGAGATGGCGCGCACTCCACACGAGTAGGCGTTGTGCCAGGCTCAATATTGGTAGCGATTGAGTGCAGCCCTCACGATTTATGTACGCTACCACTGACATATTGTCTGAACGAATCAGAACGTGACGATTCACTATGTCGGAATGGAAAGTTTTCACCACTAAGAAGATGGCTAGCATTTCCAAGCAATGTGCCATGCTAGTTTCGCACCTGTCCAAGTGCTAAAAGCCAGGCGTCCATCGCACAGTGCACCCCAACCCATGTTGGATGCATCCATCGTCACCACTTTTCGTCTGAAAGTGTGCAACCATAAGAGAGAGAATTGTTTGTATGTGATCATTATGAACAGAACTCAATTCAAATATAGGTGAAGATAGGCCTGAGGCCACCGTCTTTCTGCGTTTTGATTTTTTTTTTTTTTTTTTTTTTTTAGGAAGAGAGAAAAAAATTTAAGACTTAGGCTCAGGAAGGAACTTCAAAATATTTTCTCTTCAAAAAACTTTTTTTTCTCTCTTCAAAAAAATGCATGCGGTACCAACCTTGGCCACCAGATGCCACTATCAGTAAACATGTAATCGTATGCTTTTAATGCTTTCTCTGTTGCTATATAGCTGAATAATACATTTATTATTTATTTAAGGGTTTGCAAATCTTAATCAAGACAAAATCAGGTTACATATGTTGTATGATATGGCATTCGTTGTCGTGTAACAACTGGAGTTATTTTTTTGTTTGAAATTGTTGGTCTTTCTAAACCATCTATGCCGTTTGCTCAGTGTTACATGGTGGAAGCGAAGGAATGTATTGAGGATAACGGGAAACATGGGGAAATTATTATTATGTCTGTCCTTTTGAAGTGTTAGGGGTACATCTGGTAATGTTAATATTGTTGTAAGTAATCTAATTTCTAAACGAAAAGATCATTTATAAATTAAATCCTCGTGACTGAACGGGATGTCATGTGAAGACTTTCATGGTGGAATTTAATTATAATATATTTTAATATAACAAGTTGTCTATGCATTTGAAACACACTGTCTACTGCAGAAGTGAAGAGTTCCAGATGAAGAATGTCAAATAAATATCCAAGTATTGTTGGTCTGTCTAAACATGAGCTAGACAGTTACGCCGATGTAAAATGCTCATCCCAAACAAATCGAATAAAGAAAAAAAAACTTTTTTTTTTTTTGAAGAGAGAAAAAAAATGTAGGAAGAGAGACATAAAAATAAGACTTAGGCTCAGGAAGGAAGTGAGACACAATTTTTTTTTTTTTTTTTTTTTTTTTTTACCTTGCGGTTCAGGGCTTCCGTAGTATACTGCAGCCTTAAAAGGACGCGACGTCCGGAGGACGCATCCTTCCAAACGAGACACAGCCTATAGTTTCCTTTACCGGAAACGTCATCAGGTCTTCTGAAGTCTCTCAAGTCATTAGAAGACGAGCACAAGTGTAAAACTATGAAGTACAAGCCTTGTTTTCTCTTTAAAAGAGATGATGTTTGTAATGTCTTTCATTCATAATTACCATGAAAGTGAAACAATCTTTTAAATATTTGAGCTGTTAAAAGTTTAAAATTGAGTCATAAGTGTCCCAATGTTCAGTGGTTCAGTACCCTTATACCAGTATTTCTGAATTCGTGTTCACGATATACTGATTCACGACATAGGGCGCTAGGGAGTTGATTAAGACACAGGGCTAATCATTTAGCAAAAAATAAATAAATAAATGTCACTAAACAAATGTGTTTGTTTCTGACCTCCAGCTAAAAGACTGCCTAAGAGCTCCCCCCAGTGGTGGATCCTTGCAGCTGTAATCACAGGTCTTGTAGTCGCTGCAGTTGCAGCAGTCATAGGATATGTAAAATGTAAAGGTATGGATTATCAGAAAAACTAAAAAACGAATTTATTTGGAAATTTTATCTTGATAATTTTTTCTTCATCCACCAATTCTTTCTTCTTTTAAACAGTTTCTTTGCCACAATCAAGTAGAACCCATGCAGAGGCTACAGAGATGCAACCAAGCATAGGTTTGTGCCCATAAATCTATGGTGGATGACACCTCATCTGACTTCACCGTATCAATTTTACAGATGTTTCTGCTCATTACAGTGACTATTATAAACCGTGGAGCTCCATCTGAGGAAAGCTGCTTAACAGAAGAGACATCCAACAGAAATACATGAGAAAACATGACAGGGGTTACAGAATAATCTACAGGACTCTTCCTATTTGAACCATCTCAGAGCCAAAAGTAATAGCTGACTGGTGTCTGCATAAAAAAAAATAAAATAAATAAAAAATAAAAAAAAGAGAGAGAGACCAAAGTGTATTTGTAATAATAATAATAATAATAGTACTAAAGCAAGATGTAGTAGGACTATACCTCAGACCTTATTCACATAGCACCATCTTTAATTTTTGATATTTTTGAATGATATATAGGCTTTGAGGGATTGAGACTCTACACTCTCTTCAATGGATTGTAGGCTAAAGTTGTTTAAAGTGTTTTGGATCGTTCATCTGACGAAACATAAACAAAACAAAAACAAAAAAACATCTTTCCAAAACATGTCAGTAAACAAACTTATACAGCGCATGCCACTGAATGTCTATCTCTCACAGCCTCCACTGAAAAAATAAATAAATAAATTGGAAACAATTTACATGCAGAAATTTCTACATTTAAATTTACTCACTTTTTTTGTACATGTTAGTCAAACAAAGTAGCACTGAATTAAGCCATGCTTTTATAAGTGTACTGGCATTTTGTCCCTTCCACAGGGAAGCTTAATGCATGCTTTGTAGTCTACTGGACAACATCACCTTGCTTTAATGGCTATAGAAACAATACACAGAGCTGCACACGCAGACCGAAACACTTGTTGCATAAAACACGATGACAGTAACCATCAACAGATTTTTATTTATTTATTATTATTTATTTATTTATTTATTTTTATCAATAACATGTAATTTTGAGTAGAAAATTGACTTCAGACTTCAAAAAAACAAGAAGTTACCAAACATAACAATAAAATAGGTGTAAATAAACTTGCAAACAGTGACTGTCTCGTTTGGAAGGCTGCGTGCTAGGTAGGACGCGTCCTTTGAAGGCTGCAGTATACCGAGTGTCCTCCTTTAAACAAGTATCATTTAAACGAGACGGCCTTCGTAGGACAAACGGAAACGGAACGTAACATGGTTGCTATGACAGCACGCCAATCTTTAACAAGCGCGAGCGCTTCGAGTGAGAAGGGAATGTATGAGGTAAATGTTAGGAGAGTTATAAAGATGTAAAGAGAAAAGAAAATAGATTTTACAGGTGTACTTTTAGTCTAATACTTTATTTTAATTATATATTAATATCATTACACATATTATATACTCTGCACCCATCTACTGAGGTACTTCAACTTGGGAATTAACATTACTTGCGTTTGAACATCATATTTATGGCCAAATTGGCGTCATTTGTTTTTTTTAGACATTTCCATTGAAGCAAAGAATTGTGGGTTGTGAGTGCCCACGAAGGATACACCTCATGCATCCTCCGAATTCCCATGAAAGAAGGTCGCACTCGAAGTGTCCTACTCACTTTTCTGAAACGAGACAGCCTTGATGACGTATGCGGCCGACAAACGCGACCTCCGGAGGACGCAGCCTTCCAAACGAGACACAGCCTGTGAAACTATGCAAGCTCATCAATTATTCAAGCCCGGTGCATTCTGGGAACACCAGCTTCGTTAGTTAAGTAAAATCTACTCAATTTAGGAAATAAATATGACAAGATTTTCCCTTTAAGATTCATAATGACGCATTGTAAAGATAACAAACAATCATAAATAATATTTACTTATAAGCTAGAGCATTAATTTGTACATGTTTAAATTGAGTACAAATATAGAATTTATTTAAGTTCAAACTTTAACTTATTCAAATTAGAAAGTACTTAATCTTTTCTGCTACATTTACTTCACCACAAAATTTTTTTTTTTCAGTGTCATTTTCACTCCAGTCAAAAATGTGATATGGCGCTATTGTGAATAAGGTCTATACTTTATCATGACACAACAACAGTCATGTGTTGACTTTATTTGTATTAAATTGCACTTGTTGTAAAAAAGTGACAATCTCACACATGAAAACTAAAGCAATTTTGTATGTCATTCTGGATAAGAACATCTTGCCAAATGCCTTAATTGTATAAATCCATATGAGGAAGATCTGGCAAAAGGAAGGAATTTAAAAGAATAATATTGTTCAAATTGCCAGTGTGTGCTTATTCAAGACCTAGTGCTTATTATTTTAATAATAGAGAAGTTTGCAAAAAAAAAAAAAAAAAATCAACAAAACCAAAGGAAATCTTAACCTTTATTTAGTGTTTATCAAAGGTTTCTTGTGCTAAAATCACAGATATTCTGTTTTCAGTCATGCAAATAAGGAAAAATTTAAGTATTATGCTGTGTACCTGTCAATGTAATGCATTGCAATTGCAGATTAACTCCTGCAAGGGCTCTTGAGCCAGTAGGAGGCAGCAAATATAATTTATAATGTAACCTATATATAATGTAACCTATTAGGTGTGCAAGGTTCATTTGGTGTTGTCATGATCTCTGAGTATTGCTAAAATGAATTATATCAAATACGACAATAGACAAATAGGTCAAACATAACCATCATTGTTTAAAAAATGCAGAATTCTTATAGAAAATTTATCTCAAGAATTTAAGCAGATTTTCTGAGAGATGACACCCTATACTATAACTAATTGTGGGAGGTTCCTATGAACAACAGGAATGAACTTGCGAAGCAAATTCAGTTTGTTCACAATGGCAGAGGCTTTTACTATGATGAGAATTAAAGAAAAAAGAAAATAGAACGTACTTGACAGACAAACTTCCGATCAATTACAAAAAAGGTTTATATTACTGTATGTGAATATGAAGCTGGTGATCAGGACTCTAATCTTGCTCTGGATTCTGCCTTTAACTTTGGAAGAAGGTAAGAAACATAACTATCTACTACCATTTATTCAAAAGCATGATCTCTCATCTCAGTCTTTATCTACAGTCATATCAGCACTGCCTCTGTTACAATTAATTAACTGTTGTACATAATCTATCAAATTTAAGTCATTTTATTGTACAATAATGGCATGGGTGGAATAGAGGGAGTGTTTATATCATTTATAAAGATCAAAATGAAGGTATTTTTACCCATATTTCACTGTCTAAATTATTAAAAAAAAAAAAAAAACAAATAGAAAATTTTAAGAGCAACATGTTTCTCACTTATGCTAATACTCTGATCCCTCACCAAATATTGCATGTGTGGAAAACTACAGAAAAATAATTTTTTAGACTATTTATTTAATTTTTAAACCCAAAATTAGCTAAAGGGTAACTTATAACAACAAAGCCATATAAGAGTTTGCCCTTTGATACATCACGCAAATGACTGCAGACCTTGTATGCAGTGTAGTCACAGATTAGTCACATGTTGTTTTGAATTCAAGGACACTATTATTTCTTAATTTCTCGATGTCTTTTTTTTAATTCAAAACAGGTAATCTAATGAACTCATACAAAAATAATATACTGTTTGTGGATAGGGGTGTCTTTAGTCTTTAGATAGACAGCACTGCCAAGTGCAGTTTTTAAATCCTCACTGTAATTTTGTTTGTCTACAGACATCCCTGTCACCTGTCTTTACTCTAGAGATTGTGTATTACCCTGCATGTCCAAATTCCCTAATATCATTCACTGGTATAAAGGTAAAGACGCAGTGCACACATTCTATGACAATAAAGACCAGCTGAAGTATCAGTTCGAGGCCTACAAGGGAAGAACATCGCTGTTCCCAGAAACTGAAATCAAAAATGGAAATGTATCACTTATGCTGAAAAATATCAAGATCCAAGATGAAGGGAGATACAGGTGCTACACTGCGAGTGACCAAACAAATGAGGAGACATATGTGGCCATGTCTGTATTAGGTGAGTATCTCAGACTGAATGTTTCCTTTAAAGGGACAGTTCACCCAACAAAGATAATTCGGTCATTTACTCATCTTCATGTTGTTCCAAACCTGTATAACTCACTTTCTTCCATGGAACATGAAAGAAGTTTTGAAGAATGTCACGCTGCGCTTTTCCATACAGTGAAAGTGGATGGCGAACAGGGGCTGTTGAGCTCCATAAAAGCACCATAAAAATGGTCCATACAACTATATGCAACTATACTATATTCCAAGTCTGAAGCTACTGTATATAATAGCTTTGAGTGAGGAACAGACAGAAAACAACAGACAGTTGTTCACTGTGAATCTTGCCTGATGGCTATGGTCATTGTTCACTTTCATTATTTGGAAAAGATCAGCTGCATTTCGCTATAAATATCACCTTTTGTGTTTAAAGAAGAAACTAAGTCATACAGATTTCACAAGACATGAGGGTTAGTAAATGATGAAAGAATTTTCATTTCTGAGCGAACTATTCCTTTAAACTCTGAAAGTTTTACACGATCATTTACACACATTTCTATAATGATATGAAATGGTATGACATTCTCAGTGACACAGTCTGGCTTGTAACAGTAGTGAAATGTTTTCATATTGTTTTAGCTCCAGTTAAATCAGTGGATATTACATTAAGAGATGATACAGTCATCTGCAACACCAGCGGAGTTTATCCAGAACCAGATGTGTTGTGGTTCACGGATCCCCTAGCAAAAGATCAATTGAACAATTACAACACAACAGATGAAAACCTGTTCACGGTGACCAGTGAAATTAAAAGAGGCTACATCAACAATAACTACACATATAACTGCTCAATAACCAATAAAGACAGGACAAAGACACACTATTCAGTCAGTTTAATACACCGAGGTAAGCTGGCAACTGCAAAATTCATACTGATATTTCAATTGCTATGTTACAGAAGTAATAAGGTTAGCTGGGTAGTGAATAATAAATGGGGAGCTATTTAGTATGATAATATCTTTTCTGATAGTGGTTGGGAATGGGATTGTTCCTAATCTCTTTAGTTTCTTTTTCCACTGCTACGTATTTCAGTGGAAGAAATATATGCAGAGGCAGAGATAAGACTCTGTGAGAATTAAGATTACGTATGGAGATTTCTGTTGTTGTTGCAGAAATCTCAGTGCGAGATGAGGTGACTCTGCCTTGTCGATTCACTAAGGACTTCAACTACATTCTCACTGTGAATTTTTCAATCACTGTTCTGAAATATGACAGCCAAACCTTTAAAAAACAAATCTCTGACCAGTTTGAAGGCAAGGTTGACATTTTGCCAGATGGGACAGTCAGACTTCATAATCTGAACACAGAACAACATTTAGGAACCTACATCTGCGAGAGCAGTACTGCTGAATCTAGATATATTGTACATACCGTAATCAAACAAGGTAAACAACCATTTCTACAAATCTAAAACGCTTCAAATTCTGTTCATCTACTAAATCAATCTAAAGACTAAACTAAATGGAAATCTAAATGGAAAACAGCTAAAAATGTGTTAAACATGGTCATAACACTTCATTCATCATTCAAATAGATTTAACATGCTTTTTTTTTCATACAGATGCGAGAACACATACAGCCTTAATTGTCCTCTCTGTCTTAGCAGTTATTACAACTGTCATTATTTGTGTTGTTGTAATATTAAGAAAGAGAAAACAGAGAAAAAAGTAAGGTGAGTCGTAAGGTGAGTTTACATTCTCGTCTATTTATCTATTATCTCATAATTCGATGAATAACTTTGAAAGTAACTACAAAACATTAGACAATAAAGATAGCCCAATTACTAAACACTTTAAACTTGTCATTCTAATGAATTTGCCCTCTTCTAATTTCACTTCCATACAATAACATGTCTCTTATCACAACAATAATCTTCAACAGGTGACACATTCATCTACCAATGGTAAAAATAAAACCGAGCTGGAACAATTGGCTGTGATCACCCAAATGAAACAACAGTAACCTGCTGTATGGCATCTCATAAAGTCTAATGAAGATGGATGAACAAACCCTTATACTCTACATTAAGAGGATTGCGATCAAGGAATGAAAAATAATTCCAGCACATCATCTTCAGTATTTATTTAGAACTTAGCAAAGATCTTTATACTGAAGATAGGATTATAAAATGTGGACTAGTCAGCTTGGAGACAAATAAGAGAACTTTGAGGAACAAGTCGTTTTTACTCTTTAGACAAGACATTTTACTCTTTAAGTGCTGACATGCCCTGTGTACTTGATTGACATCCCAAGCTCTGCCTTCATTCTCAAACTGAAGATCTTACAGATGACTTTATTGGTAAAGTCAAATGAACTGAACTTTTCACTGCAAACTTACTAACATTCAAGATAAAAAAAAAAAAAATCTCTCTTTAACTTTTAGGGGCCTTTTTTCCCCAACAGTCAAAATTTTTAAATATTTTACCTCTGTAAGAAATGGATAGCTTAGATTCTAATCTACATTCCTTTGTCTCAGCATGTGACGTATCAAACAAGTCCAAGAGCATTCCATAACCAATGCAGCCAAACAGCAAAACTATTAGATTCTTAAAGAGAACAAAAACAAAGATTGATAAAAACCACAGGACGCAGAAACTACTGTACACCAACACAGAAACTAGGAAAAATTGCTTCAAAGTTTTTTGATTGTCCAGCCAAATGTATTGTACATACACCTATGGTAATGCGTTGAATAGATATGTACATGAATCGTCTTTCTCATGACAGATCATAGTCTAAGAAACATAGTCTAAAAAAACTCAATTTTGTGCTGTTTTTTTTTTCTTTTTCCAATATGCTTTAAATTGCAAATTTTTCTAGTGCACATTTGTACACAAACTGAATGTTTTTGCACATACTACTGCTGTCTACAAACAAATTCAGAACTGTCAAGAACAACTTGTCTTCTCAGTATTCTACACTTTTTTTTTTATTATTGTGGGTCCATGAAGAATGTACAGTAAATACAGAAAAATATCATCTTTAAAAGATTGACATTAAATTACAATAAAAAAGAAAAAGAAAAAAAATTCTCCATCCACATTCCATAACAGGGCTTGGTAAAGCACTTTCAAGAAATGAAACTATAAAAAACTCTGAGTCAGGTACAGTAGGGACAATGATTAAATGTCATAAAGTACCTTATACCTTTGCTATGAAACTAAGAGACACACCTCCAGTTATAAAACAACAAAAACATGGTTAACAACATAATCTTAAGATTATATTTCCAAATAATATCAGAATTAGATAATGGAAAATAATTATTCTCTGTTAAAAAGGTTTAGTGGTCTTTGTTGTCAGCAACAAGTATAGTAAATTGATGATTATTTTCTTATTTCAGCCACTGGAATTTGGTTTGCAGTAAATTATTCTAAAATCTTACGGACAGCTGTGTAGGAGGTATGAAAATTCAGAACTAGTGCAGCATGTCTAGCATGTTTTAATATGAATTAAAAATTTGTTACATCAATATGAATCTAGTGATTGTTTTTGTTTCGTTTTTTACTCAAAATACAGCTTCAACATAATTTAGATTATTTTAGATTAGATTTAACTAAATTGCTTTTCACAGTCTATTTTATGAGGTTAATCATTTATCATACAGTGTGCCCCTGAAATTGAGTCACTTTGACAGACTGTGGAAATTGGTACATATGTTCAAACAGACACAATCGGCAATGGCAAGTCAAGTAAAAGTGAGCAGGCGCATCTCACTTTTCCTAAAATTCTGTTTGTACACCCTGAAAAACAAAGTACAAATGTAAGCCAATGTGTAGTTTCTCTTCATACCCAAATCATACAGTACATGGATTATAATGACAGTCCTGATTAATCATCTTGGCCACATGCATTCCAGTGACTGACAAAAAACAATGAAAAGTATGAAGTTTGTCAGGTTCTTTTAACAAAACAAAACCATGATGACAACAAAAGTCTCAACCCATTCCAGCCCTGAAACTAATGGATGAAATGCAATCTTGACATGACAAAGAAATGAGTACCATGCCCTTAGATTATGGTTTGTGTCATTCTGTGCCTATTGCATTAGCTTCCTGTAGCCTTATTACACTGATTTAAGTGCACATCATCTTGCGGTCTACAAAAATGCCTTTTTTAACCATTGATCTATCTAGTTTGAGTAATACACTGATTACAAACAAGTCATCTGGGTATTAAATAGAGAGTAAGAGAAACCAAAACCAGTCAAAGGCTTAAATGAACTTTTTTGTTCTAACTAATAAGGAATTCACACCTTGGACATGAATCAGCTTTACAGGTTATGTAAGGTTAGGACTGAGTTAGATAGATAGGGTTAGGACCTCGTTAGCCTGTCGAGCACAAAAAGGGGCACTGTTACCTGCCATGGTAACAGTCATCCATGTGGTTCCACGAGTTGTGCAAATAAGTTGCAAAATGCCCTTATGCAAAACCTTAAAGTTTAATATTTCAAAACAATGATTTGTTCATCTTAATATAAATAATTAATCTTAGGACAAGGACAGCTACTCTTGTTTATTGAAAAAGGCTATTAATGAAAAAGAGAAGCTATTAAGGTATATCTCAATCTTTACATAGTATTTATTGTGCCCTCTGCTGGCCAAAAGGTGTAAAAGATTAAAATTTCAAATTCTACACAAATTACATCAAGAATTAAATGTGTTAAAACATTTCAGAAACTTCATGCAATACCAAATTTAAAAATATGCTTTAATATCCTGTGTTATAGAGACATTTATTCATTGATTTTTTTCTTAAGCTTATGAGAGTCAAAACAACATTTAAAGTACACAGACTAAAATAGACAGTACAGTTAACACAGATAAAATAAGTTATTTCAGTTAAATACATCAAGTATTTCATGGCTTGATAGCATGTACATGACTGATAGTGAGAGAATGTGTGTGTTACAAAGAAAGGTTGGCAGTGGCATCACCCTTAAGCTTGCCGCTGCTCAGACTGTGTATCATGGCGATCATGTGTGTGTGTTTGCCCAGCTCTTCCTCCAACTTCTCCAGCTTGGCCTCTAGCTGTGACTTCTGCAGCTCCAGTGAAGAAGCCTGCCAAATTTGGTACAAATAGGATCATATGCGGCCAACCTGACCATATTAACTCTAATTTACAAAGAGAATCAACATGCTAATGTTGATTGGATTCCTTTTCGTGCAAACATGATTTTTTTTTTTGTTCTTCTAAAATAAAAAAGTTTGATGCACTATGTAGGCTTACGTTAATATTCACAACACAAAGCTCCCTCCCCAGTAGGCTAAGCTGCAAAAATGGGTCATTAAGAAATGATGGTACTGACATCAAAACCCACTAAGTGTCAGCGCAACATAAAAAAGTACTAAATGCACCTTTACGCACCAATAAACAGATAAATAATGTTGCAATATGACTTCAGTTGGTTGATAGGACTAGCAAATAGGTTTGAAGGATTATTGACTGGCACCTTGATGCTGGCGTCCTTCCTGGCTTGCTCTGTCTTGTTAAGTTCTTTCCTGAGGGTGGTAATGTTCTCCTCCATCTCACAGATCTGCTCGCCCTGTTTCATCAGGTCATTCTGAAGACCTGTTAAAGCACAGCAAGCCATGTCACTTTATAGGACACTTTACAGCATACATACAGACAGTGTATGACTGTGAGAGCACTTGAAGAGAACAAAACCAATGTAAAACCCATGACAGTCAACTCATTCCACTGCTGTTCATACTTTTCCTCTCACCTGATATATTTCTCTCTTTTTCCTGCACATCTGCCTTTAGGCCCTTTATCTGCTGTTCTTTGTCTGCCAACTCTGCAAGAGTCCTAAAGAGTGAAGACCAAAGATCCAATGTGAAGAAGTTAATTTGAGACTGAACATTCACTAATTTACTGTGCTGTAGAGGAGAATGTTGTAGCTTCAATCACATCACAGTATGATGTGAAAATGTGTGAAAAGCTCTATACAAATAAAAATGACTTGACTACAAACAGACCTATCCAGTTGCAGTTTCAGTGCCTCATTGGTCTTTCTCAGCCCCTCAGCCTGCTGGGTAAGAGAAATATGGGCAGCCTGGAGTTCCTTCAGCATGCCTTCACTCTTGTCATACCTAAAAGAGGAAGAGGAAGAACACGAGGGAGAAAATGAGAAGGTGGTTGCTTACCCAAAATAGAACATTTGACACATTCATTTCTGGAGGGTTGAACATATATCCAACTTTATTTTGTGGAGAGAGGAAGAGATACTGACCTACTGAGCAGCTGGTTGTAGGTGCCCTTCAATTCCTGGTGCTGGTCAGCGACTGTCTGGAGACGGCCGTTGTGTTCTAGGAGCTGCTGGCTGTCAGACTTCAGTCTCTCCACCTCCAACAGCTGATCACTCAACTCTGACTGCAGATCTTCTTTCCTCCGCTCTGTGTCTTTAAGTAGAGATGCCAACTTGCGTGCCTAGAACATGGAAAGAGGAAGAGAGAGAGAGTCTAGAGTAATTATATGTAGTTATCTATATATAAAAACAGTCTATGTATGTCCCCTTTAAAGAAGTAAACGTGTGTGTTTGTATGCATGTAACCTCAGCTTCTGCCTGAGCTCTCTGGCAGCGGTATTGAGCAATGAGTCGATCAGCCTGTGAAAGAGCAAGCGCTTTGGCCTCCAAAAGATCCTGAAGACGGCTCTCTTTGCACTACAGATGCAAGAACACGCAACGAGTCACATATGCAAGAATAAAATGTACATAAGTAGTTCCTAAATGAGTTGGTTACTTACCGCTAGAGCAGAGAGCTTCTGCTCGTACACATCAATGATTTCTGACATGTGCACATCTTTGACCTTTTCCTGAAACTTCAACACCACAATATCAGAGACACACACACAACTTCCTCTAAGGGGCTGTGTCGCAAAATCAACTGAGCTGCCTACTTATCATTTGTTGATATCAAAAGGCATGTGTGAATGCTCAATCTGAACATTTGAAAATGCTTATGATGATGTTTGGATCATTATTAAAGGCACTCATTGGTGAGAACATTATAGTCAATTCTTAAATACATGCAACCAAACCACTATGGACCATCTATGTATCATTGGGGCTTGCTGTTGCCCAGATAAATGCACTCACCTCCACTCCATTCTGAAGTTTCTCGATGAGGCTGTCGATACTGTTATAAGCAGAACCAGAGGGTTCGACATGGGCTGTGGGAAAATTCTTCCCTATGTCTTCGCTAGCAGAACTGCTCTGGACTGACAACTCAGTCTCCCTCTGATGGTATGCGTTAATAGCAGCAATGCTATCTCCCAGACTTAAAACAAAAGCAACACAGAAAAATGTTTTCCAGAGTTAATCAATTTGGTGCCAATTTTCTTTTTAAATACAATTTAATGGTTAACCAACAAAACAACACTTTAACTTGATTTGTTAACATTTGAAAAAAAAAAAAAAAAAAAATGTAAGTGGCGCAGCGAGTGCTAGATTATTGTGTATGGTTGCCATTGTTGCAATGTGGTTGCTAAATTATTATGGGTGGTTACTTACTGGCTCAAGTGAAAAGAGCCCACACTCTAGTCTTTAATATTCTGGTCCCTAGATATGGCTTGGGACCCTACAAAGTAAGTCTATGGGATTGTCTTGCCCATTTTATTGTTCACCAGGCAAAAACCAAAAGTCCAGCCATAAGTAATAGCACACCTCTCCTTAACAAATTTGAGGTGTCATTCCATAGCATATTTGTGTGGGATGAGTTATGCATAGAAGTTTAACATGTAGAGTTTGATACATACAGTTCTTATTATACTGTTAGTATTCATAACATTTTGCTTCATGAACAACAACTGTTAGGCTGAATGCTTTAACACCTCTAACTAGAAGTTCACACTGTGGTGGTTCAGTTTACTCACATGATGGAGGGGAAGTCGGGGAGAGGGGCCGCTTCAAAGAGTATGTGCAATGCCATCTGCACATGCTCTCTGCAGTTAGAGGTCAGAGCCAATGAGAGAGGTGTTACCATGCGCTGGTCCTGAAAAAATGAGAACGGACAAAAAAAAAGAAAAAAGAGGTCAGGATAAAGGAAGTGTTACAAACACCTAACACAGGGGGCCTGATTGGAAACCTTGATGGATGAGCAGGATGGGTCTTGTACCTGTAAGATCCTGTAGAAGGACGTCTCCATGTCTGGCATGTGTTGTCTGAGGTGGCTCATCAGTTCTAGAGTCTTCAACACCACCTCAGAGCACACCTGACTGCAGACACATACTCAGATGGTTTTAAAAGACCATAATACCAGCGGTGTAGTATGTTTAACAAAATTAAAGCTCTTTGAAATGTCAAGCCATGTTTTCACCAGGTATCTACATCCGTTTCGGGTTATCCAATCACAAGTAGTCAGTCAAAAAGACAGTTCGCTGTTCATACTTGGCAACACAAATCTTTCCTGTGACCACTTGTGATTGTATTTTGAGTGGAGGGGGTTAAAGCAAGAATAAAATCGTTGCAGCACTTATGAAAGTCCAGGACCAGATTTTCAATAGAGAGCCATACAAATACAACCTAAAAAAATGTAAGTGTCAGCAACTTCACTAGTTGTATTTGCAGAACGTTTCATTACCTGAGCTGGTAGTTGGAGGTGGTTCGGGTGGATCCAGTGTGATCTTGACTGTAGGAGAGCAGAAGATCCACCTGTGAGACACACACTTCAGGACTGAGCCGCTGGGACACCAGCATCCTCATTATGTCATCTCCACTTAGCAGTTAAAGAGTCAAGGATATCTAAAGTATATTTCTAAATATAGGAGAATCCAACAGCTACATCGAAATATATGCCATTACACACAATAAAAATGAGGACACCAAATACAAAAGTATACCAATTAACAGTTGACCAATACACCGGTTACCGATTAAATGGAAGATATTTGGTATTTTGTGATTACTGTATTGGCCAGTAACTGTGGATGCTGAGCCAAATGACAGAAATTTTAGATTCCCTTTGTGTTGGTTCCAAAATCTAACAACAACCTGTCAACAGATAAAGTTGAAGAATCCTGATTTTACGTTTACTGATTTTACAGGAAATATGTGAGGATATCGAGAAGAAGGTCTATGACACGTCCTGCACGCAGACAGTGTTGCTTAAGCGTCTGCTCTCCTTCAGTGGAATCTGGAGACTGCAGCAAAACCAACACCTCCTGCAGGAGGAGCTCAACAAATGGCTGAACTGGGCTGGACAGAGAGGAATCGATTGCCTCCTGGATGAACAGAAAGTCAGATTTATGTATGAAAAAAGCAGAAAGTCATTCAAGAGATTGTTCACCCAAAAAATGAAAATTCTGTCAATTACTTAACCTCATTTTGTTTCAAACCTATATGACATTTTTTCTTCAGTAGAACACAAAAGAAATTAGTCAGAATGTTAGCCTCAGTCACAATTCACCTTTATAGAATATTAAAAAAAGCCTAACATTATGTTCTCCTTTTGTGTTCCACAAAAGAAAAAGTCATCTGGGTTTGGAACAATAGGAGAGTGAGCAAATGATGACAGAATTTGCATTTTTGGGTGAACAAGCCCTTTAAATCAAATGCTATTGGAAACAGGTAACATGATACACTAGCATACTTCAAACAGCTCAGCCAGCAAAGATAGAGCCTGCATGTAACACTGCTCTGGGCCGTCCAAGGGTGACGTGACCCAGTGGAGAAGCGCTAAGCTTGGCTCAGACCCTCTGGCCTGGACACCTTTCCTAGCACCGGGCTGTAGTCGAGGGGCAGGAGGTCGGAGCACCGTCTCACAGAGGAGCTTGCGCAGGACGGGAATTGAGCACAGAGAAACCAGCAACTCCAGAACCTGCGCAGACATGAACAAATGACTATCTTTCTGCACACAGATTTACTCAATTGGCTCACTGCATGCTTTATTGGATAAATCTCACAAAAACATGTTCAGGTCATATTTCATCTCAAAATCTAAAGAAAAACACTAAGACATTTATCTTTGATCCCCATTCCGATTCTTATTCTTACCGCAATACAGTCTGTTATTATTATGATTTTTTTTCTCCCAATTTGGAATGCCCAATTCCCAATGTGCTTTCAAGTCCTCGTGGTCGCGTAGTGATTCGCCTCAGTCTGGGTGGCGGAGGACGAATCCCAGTTGCCTCCACGTCTGAGACTGCCAACCCACGCATTTTATCACGTGGCTTGTTGAGCGCGTTGCCATGGAGACATAGTGCATGTGGAGGCTTCACGCCATCCACTGCGGCAACCACGCTCAACTCACCACGCGCCCCACCGAGAACAAACCACATTATAGCGATCACGAGGAGGTTACCCCATGTGACTCTACCCTCCCTTGCAACTGGGCCAATTTGGTTGCTTAGGAGACCTGGCTGGAGTCACTCAGCACACCCTGGGATTCGAACTAGTGAACTCCAGGGGTGGAAGCCAGTGCCTTTACCACTGAGCTACCCAGGCCCCCTGTTATTATTATGATTAATATGTTATACATTATTAATAAAAAAATAGTAACAAACAGTAGAAATAATACATTAAAAAAATGTCTTAATATAAATTTTTAATGGTGATGAAAAAAAGGCTATATAATTTAATTATTGTTTTTCTTTTCATTTTGGGGTGAAATATGACCTGGAAATGTTCCTGAAAGGTTTTGTGAGATTGTTTCGTGAAAATATCTCACCTTTGTTGCTGTGTCAGGGTCTTTGCTATGTAGTAGCCCAAGCACCTCAGAGAGACAGACAGAGAGGTGTTTATACCTAGGAAGAGAAAGAGCAGCTTAGTGAGCTCAAATATGAAACCGTCTCAAACACCATTTCAAACCCCCATATAAACATACTTGGCTAGGTAATCTGCGATTTTTGCATTTTTCAGGAGATCCACCAATAAATCCACAGCATAATTTCTGGTTAAGGTGCCGTCTCCATTGACAGTGATATTAAAGATGAGTTGAAAGGTCTGATGGATATTCTTTGCATTAAACAGCTGCAAAATAGCCAAGAAATGTTATACAACCTCAATTACCACAAGTGGAACATAAGTACAAGGCTGTAGAAAGTTTCCAGCCACAACTAGCACAACAGACATAAAAAGTAGTAGTAAATATTTTAACAGTTGACACATGAGGATCTGAGCATATTTACATACCTTCTGTCCAACCTCTTCATTTAGAGTCAAACTAGATAAAATGGACAGTGCAAAGACGACAACGGTCAGACAGTTATGACCCAGGAAATTAATTAAGGCTCTGTAGAAAGCCTTCACATTACTCTGGAAAACAGAGGGGTATACATAATATTCTTTAGGTGGTAAACAAATGATTCTGAAATCAAAAGTTAAAAAAATCACTGATATACTTGAAGTAGTATGATCTAAAACAGTAGACATAGCCTATATGATCATTATTGCGATTCAAAGTCATATTTGCTTGTAGTGAGAGTAAAGATCGGTAATCATTTAGAAGGGCTGAGGCAGGATCTCACCTGAGATTTTATGTGTGTCTGCACAAAGATGTCATGTCGACAAAGGTTGGCCATCAGGCCCAGGCAGGCCTTTATAATGTCATCATTATTAGACTGGCTATGATTTTTACAGAAAAAAGTATTAGAAACATGAAACCATAAAAGTATAATATTTTGCATAATACTTTGCTTTTACTCTCTAAATCACCTCCAGAAGCTACCTTTGAAGGGACTAAATCAAAATAAAGTTTTTCTTTTTTTAGGATCAACACTGCTCTCCTAAGAACACATCCCCTTCATCTGAGTGCTGTTTAGGCACATAATTGTGCTATTGTATGGTCCCAATATGGTGTTCTGTGAATTTGCATTACAATCATTTCTGTTTTTTTACCCCCGATTACCAGCTTAAACTATGCCTTAGTTTACTGTTGTGGTTTTTCTTTTGATCACCCTTACGCTCAGCTTTGTTTGCTCTTAATGATATACCAAATATATGAGTGAGAACAGACCAATTGTAACACAAAACTCTATTATCTTCTATTAACTATGACTTTTTAATTTAATTTAATGGAAGATTACTTAGGGACTCTAAATGAGTAATGATTTTCATTAACTCTCATATACAGTTACTTACAGCATGTTTATCCTCAACATGAAGACAACTCAGTTAAAAAGAGGTGGAGCCTCAACATAATTCAAACACAAAGTATAAGAGTAAATGTTGGGGGTCTTACACGTGTTGCATTAGGAAGCTGATGAGTTCATGGATGTGAGAGGTACAGCGCAGAGTCCTCACGTTGTAGGTGAGTCGCTGCAGCACATTAAGGCACTGTGGAGACAACAAGAGATATTATTCACATGATCACATAAAAGGATCCACATAATTTATTGCTTTCCATTTACAGTATAATCTTGTTTTAATCCAGCCCCTTCACTTAGGATAAATTTGAATGAAAACATTGACATATTGTCTATCTATACAATTAAATGGCATTAAATAAAGTGACATATTAAGTAAAGTTGCGCTGTGCTCTATCCGTGCTCGCCCGTCAAAAGGGCAGCGATCTACGGTGACAGGATAGCGCAAAGCGGCTCACATAAGTGATTAAATCGGGCTTCCCTCGATATTGTGGTGCATGCAACACATTTGAATTCTAAATTATAATTTTTTATTTTAAAGCACTACGGAGCAATTCAAACAACTAAACAGCTGTAATATTCTGAACAGAGCTGATGAGGGAAAGAGAAAACATCTGCCCTGCCCCAACATCAATTATAAGACTGTTGACATCTACACATAAACACCCTTACTAACATTTATCACACTGTAACAGTGTAAACAACTGTAGCAGAATTTTTCAATATAACTGTGGAAGTTGTAGCCAAGAAAAAACACGGAAAGCACATACTCTCCTGTCATGTAACTATTTTGATTGTTGTAGAGATGACAAATTGACATTGTAGTGTTTACCTCATTCTACAAGGCAATGAGCTGCCATAAAACGATTTATGATCACATATATGTGACTACTTTTTGTATTATTTATACGTCTGTATTATTTTTTTCAACAACTGAACTACGTTATTTTGTTGTGGATTTCCCAATCTGGATACCGAATTTGCACTTTTCAGAGAGATCAATAAAATATTCTAATTATATTTTGGTTGCATTTGTGAAATAATAAATGTAATTTTTTGAATAAAATATAGCACATAATATCATAATATCGATTTCAGGCCCCTGAATCTAATAGAAATCGCATCACGGTAGACTTGGTATAGGCAAACATCAGATCGCTGGCTAAGAGAATCGATATAAGGTCGAATCATGATGAAACATGCGATTTACACCCCTAATGGTGACTGAGGCTCACATTTAGCCTAACAATGAGAGGAGAATAAATGATGACAGAAATTACATTTTGGGGTGAACTATCCCTTTAAATGTAGAAAGGTTTGACCAGATATAAACATAGGCAGGTCAGGAAGCCACAAAGAACACATTGCAGGGAAAGTGCGAACTTTGTCAAATTTCGCAATACTGCTGGATTTGCGGTTGGCGTACGTGCTCCGTGCGTATGAGTTCAAGTTGGCCAAACATAAGTCTCCTGATCTCATTTCCCACCATCCCCATCACCCATTATTCATAGTTCTTTATGGTTGTAATTATGGAACTCTTACCTGCAGTACAAGAGGCTCTTCTGGTGTGGTTCTGTTGCAGTGGATTATGGCTGCCAGTGTGCCAGTGAAGTTGTAGCTACTGTGAAGAGCCTCTTTGGCTTCACCATCAGAAGCTGTTGGATAATGAACAAAATTACATGGGTAAATCATGATTGCTGTGTTTGTTTTGATAATACACAGACTATATGACTATATTACAGGGATAGTTCACCCAAAAATTATAATTCTCTCATCTTTTACTCACCCTTATGTCGTCTCAAACTCGTTTGACTTTCTTTTGCAGAACACAACGAAGATATTTTGATGGGGATATGACATCTGTTTGTCCATACATTGCAATGAATGGTGACCAAACTTTCAAGCCCCAAAAAGGACATATAGTCAGCATAAAAGTAATCCATAAGACTCCCGTGGTTCAGTTCCTACCTTCTGAAGCAATCCAATGAATTTTGGGTGAGAACTGATCAAAATATAACTTTTTTTAATTATTTTTTTACTATAATTCTTAACATCAGCAGTCTCCTTGGCAATCTTGATTTCACGCTTGATTGTAAATGAGCTTGAAATCATGATCATGTCTAGAGACTGTCATGGCAAGATGTACAGTGAAAAAGGAGTTACATTTTGGTTCTCACCCAAAATCGCTTGGATCACTTCAGACTACCACCCCTGGAGTCACGTGTTCGAATCCAGGGTGTGCTAAGTGACTCCAGCTAGGTCTCCAAAGCAAACAAATTGGCCAGGTTGCTAGGGAGGGTAGAGTGAAATGGGGTAACCTCCTCGTGGTCACGATTAGAGGTTCTTGCTCTCAGTGGGGTGCGTGGTAATTTGTGCGTGAAACGCGGAGAGTAGCATGAGCCTCCACATGCTGGGATTCTCCACGGTGTCATGCACAATGAGCCACGTGATAAGATGAGCGGATTGACTGTATCAGAAGCGGAGGCAACTAAGACTTGTCCTCACCACCCGGATTGAGGTGAGTAACCGCGCCACCACGAGGACCTACTAAGTAGTGAGAATTGGGCATTCCAAATTGGGAGAAAAGGGGATAAAAATGTAAAAACAAAATTATTAAAAAAAATAAAAATAAAAAATAAATGCCAAAAAAGAAACAGCTTTCTCTACAAACTCGTCATTCAATCATTGTTTTGAGGAATGAAGGCTATACAATGCTTGAAATTGCCAAAAATCTGAAGATTCATACAAAGGACAGAAAGAGATGTGGAAGGCCAAATGTACAACTAAACAAGAGGATAAGTACATCAGAGTATTTAGTTTGAGAAATAGATGCCTCACATGTCCTCAGCTGACAGCTTCATTGAATTCTACCTGCTCAACACCAGTTTCATGTACAACAGTAAAGAGAAGACTCAGGGGTGCAGGCCTTATAGTAAGAATTGCAAAGAAAAAGCCACTTTTGAAACAGAAAACCAAAAAGAAAATTTTAGAATGGGCAAAGAAAAATAGACATTGGACAACAGATAACTGGAAAAGAGTGTTATGGATCTTAACCCCATTGAGCTTTTGTGGGATCAGCTAGACTGTAAGGTGCGTGAGAAGTGCCCGACAAGACAGCCACATCTACGGCAAATGCTACAGGAAGCGTGGGGTGAAATGTCACCTGAGTATCTGCGAAAACTGACAGCTAGAATGCCAAGGATCTGCAAAGCTGTCATTGCTGCACGTGGAGGATTTTTTGATGAGAACTCTTTGAAGTAGTTTAAGAAGTTCTGAACATTTTTTTCAAATTTTAATAGTAATTTTTCACGTTATTAATGTCCTGACTATACATTGTGATCAGTTTAATGCCACTTTGGTGAATAAATGTATCAATTTCTTTCCATAAGAGCAAATTCTGTACATTATTCTAAACTTTTGGCCACCAGTGTATATTTAATGTATGTATATATTTTTTGTTTACTACAAGTATTAGAATTACATTCCTCTATTAATTATATCTATATGATTTAAATACTCCCATTTTTGTTTAGAATATGTTAACACATTTCTATGCATAGTTCTTTTAAAGTGGAGCTGACATGCAGAAAAATAATTTCACTGCCTGTGTGTGTGTGTGTGTGTGTGTGTGTAAATGATAAGAGAATTGTAATTTTTGGGTGAACTATTCCTTTAAAGGGTTGAGTACCAAACTGGGCCAACAGAGATATGATGGTCCCTGTCAGCGTGTGATTGGTGTTAGGATCTCCAGCCACTTCCATGAGTCCACTCAGACATTCGCTGGGCAGCACCTGACCTGAAAACAGCACTCCCTCACACTTCAGCCCTGAAACATCCTGTGGAATTAAAACAACCGCAATAAAGTTTTAGAATTCTCTCTATAATCAGAGTCTTAATGCTACTTGTGACCTCACCGAGTTTGATGAACATTCACACAACTTTTTATAATTGAACTTCCATGTCGATTCAAATTTTTCATGATTAGGGGACAGAGACTGTTCTCTGTCTCACAAAGAGCAATTTCTAGACTGTGAAGCATTTTAGAGCAGAGCATAAAAAAAGCATTATATTTACAACACAAATGTACATAACATTTAAAGATTTATTCTTTTCTTTTGCTTTTAGACGCATGGAAATCACAATTATAAAATTCCCTGATAATCCCAGGTTTCCATGGCCATAGAACACTGGATTATCCCACTCAGAGAACAGAAAACAATGATCTCAATATCTGGGCAAATCAGCATAGCAACCGTTTCTGGCCAGACAGATGGCAAACATGGCATTTAAAATAAACATACAAGAAATAAACAATAGAATACTGTCTGTGCACAATAACTGGACAGGCCATCCAAATAAACATACAGTGACCTGGAGCCCAGCCCCAACTGACCATTTTGAACTATCACATCCACATGAATATAGACACAAGAAATTTTCAATAAACTATAAAAACTTAAGAGAACGTTAATTCTCACTCACTTCAATGTGTTTCTGCAGCTGTGATGCGTGTAAAGGGCTTCTGTTATTCCTGTACTGACGGATGGTCAACAGAAGAGACTTCAAACAGGTCGACACATCCATTTTAAATTCAAGAACTGTCAATGGAAGCTTTAAACAAAAATAATCTAGTTAATGGAAGTGATAAATGTGGAAACTGTATTTACGATTTTTGTAAACAAGCTATGCTAGTCAGTAATAGACATTGTTCTCAATATTCTTATTATTTACAGGGTATGTCGTATGCTTTCTCATGCATTTATCTTCAAGTATGACAGTGACTTTAATTCAGTTGTATTATAAAGGATATTTTCGGTTATATTTACTAATAATTCGATGATAAGGTTCCCACTGTCCGCTGCAACGTCAACTTCCTCCCGCTAGTACTTCAAATCGCTGGAAGAGTTCATTATTCAAAAGGGGAGGGGGGAAATGCTGGCAATTCACAAACGTATGAGTATTTACGTAGAAAATAAAAGACAAACTATTTCGCGACAGTAAAAAGCTTAACAGATAAATCTCCAACATTTCGCTAACTCTTTCATATTATTCCTATTTATTGTTCATAAATGAATTTATTGTTCATTATTGTTCTTTAAAAAAAAAAAAAAAAAAGAAACCTCCACGAAGAATGGTTGGCATCCAAAATTCGATGACGCGCCAACGTGCCTACGTCGATGTTCTCCATTTGAGTGATTTTATGAAACAGTTTTATAATCTGAAATGGCAATAAAAGTATTTAATACAGTACATTCAATAAAGGAAAAAGTAATTTTATACTGTGAAGATGAGTCAGTTATATTTAAGATCCTCGCCCATAAAAAAAAATACTAGAATAGCCACACAGTCAGTTAGAAAAACCTCATTGTCCTTTCAGTTTCTGTACCGCAATTAATTTTGTCTTCATTAACAGCAAGAATAATGTAATTATTCTTATAGTAATAAACAATGTAATATTCTGCTTATGCGTTCAAATTAGTCAGAAAAAGACGTGTTTGATCAGTCTCACACCCACACATAAAATGTTGTCCATGACGTCATGTAATAAATAGTCACTAAACATCTAAATTATCTGCCATTTTTAGAAAAGTAAATTCCTCAAAGAATCTTTACAAAGTATTTTATTATATTTTAAGAAGCAGATAGAGAATTTGTATTATTATAATAACACCTCTGACAATTTTTTTATGCCTGGAATATTGTACCAATAGGTCATATAGAGTATACAATGTAATTGTAGCATTAAAAAAACACACACACACAATTTATTAAAAACACTATTCAGATTCAAAATACCTGGCAAAACTAGACCGTAACATCAGTTGTTAAGATGGTCTGTCTGTCTCTGACAACTTGGAACACTACAATGGAAAATGAGTGTAATGGGCCCATCTGTTTCAAGATGTGGTAAACCAAATGCTATCCATAATATCTCTAAATCTAAAAAATGTGTTCTGTAATATTCATGTAGAATATTTATAACATTATGAACCCTGTATATATTTGACACAGAATATATATTATAACCTGTACATGCAATTCATACAGTATGTATTTTTACATAATATACAGTTCAGTCCTCAAATATCTTTTAACAATTAAAAAAAACATATGCACATTCAAAGATCTCTTGTGCTTGAACTCTTAGCAGTTGATCAAGCAAAAAGGAGCTACAAAATGTTACTTTACCTCCCAGATTAGTATACCTATACAGCAAATCAACTATAAAGATTTTGACGTCTGACTTCGAGCACATACTACCTCAGGAACAACTACTGTATAGTTTAACATGCAGTACCAGTCAAAAGTTTTGGACATACCTATCCATTCTTTGGGATTACTGAAACTATGGAAATTATGCAGTGGCCAAAACATTTCTAGATAATGCATTGATAACAGTTTTGCACAATCTCGGCATTTTCTCAACCAAATTCATGAGATTCATGAAAGGTTTAAGTCATAATGTATGGGGACTTGTTGGCTGCTTTTCCTTCACTCTTAAATTAGGGTTTTAATTCTGCAAATTAATTCATACTGTACATGGCAGAATTTGTGAATACTGACGTGCAGATCTTACACCTTCAAGATCTCTTCCTCCCCATTACAGCATTAAAGTACATTAAAATCCCTGAAATTTCCCATTTTACAATAACAAATGATAAAAATGTGATTCATGTTATATGCACTTCCAATATTTAGGTGAAAAAGCACATCTGAAAATGTACTAAAATATCAAAACGATGGGGATGAAAACAGAACATCTGAGAATTCCTTTTGAGATCTCTGTATCCTTATTGGTTGATCCTGTTTCCAGTCAGAATGTCACATTGTGAATAAATCAGTCTGGTAGAACAACAACATATTCCCCTGAACTGTCTACATCTAAGAGAGAGTAAACAGAGAGTGAGAGAGAGCACAGTTAATTCGGGCATAGATGCAGTTTTGTTTCTTTGTTTTTGGTTATTCTTTCTAAAATATTTTATTTTAATTGTTTGCTGATGCAGAAAAGTATGTCTGATCCTTTTATTCATTGTCAATGCACTGTCATTGGTATTGTGCATCAATACTCATGATGGAATGTCGAAAGTATAAGAGTCCGCACTTACTTTCATAGTCATTTCCCTCATCAGGCACAAGTGGCTCTGGGCATTGCAAAGGCTGTTCTTGCAGCGTTTTTATTTTCAGTGAATGACGCAAGTGTGTTGCAAGTCCTTGATTCCTCTTCTTATAATGGTGAATAAGATCTTTCAATGACTTGAAAAACTTCTCCTCTACACCTGAACTAGTCTGGTGAAACAAAATGTGTTGTGACATTCAGTTATTTAGTAATTCAGATATGTATTTATTTATTAGTTATTGCTTATTTATAGAAATCATTTAAAATATATACTTTTAACAATACCAACTGAAACAGAGTTAGAACCTTTGGACATAAAATGTATACAAATGCCATCAAATCTGTTTATTTTTGTTTCACTGCAATAATCAAAAGTATCGATTATTCCAGTGAAATACAAATAAACAGATTTTATGGCATTTGTATACATTTTATGTCCAAAGGTTCTAACTCTGTTTCAGTTGGTATTGTTAAAAGTATAAAAGTTATCCTTTAGAAAGTTCTATTTTCACAGTCAGTCTTAATAGTATCAGTCAAAGTGTATCCTACCTGTAAAGTGAATTGTCCAGTGTGGGTTTGGAGAATTCTGTACGTATAGACCACTTTTTGCTTGCTGTAAGAATAAAAAAAAAATAATTACAATTATTTATTTTTTTAAATAAAAAAAATTACAGTTGACCCTTGAGGACAAACAGCACCAATGACGCATTGGCAAAAAGCAGTAAATAGTTAATGAAGTGCCCATTTTGGACATTAAATTAAACCAACTCAAATTAAAAATGAATTAATCATAATTGTAACTGGTGAAAGTCTCAAATTAAGAACCTATTCCATGCTGCATGCACGTAAACAGAGGCAGGGGCTCTCAAAGATTTTTTTGAATTCTAGTGAATTATATGACATTACGCTACAATTATCTTAATTTCACAAAAGCTTTCTTAACTTACAAAATACCTAATAACTCTTTGGTCAGAAGGACCTGTGCATGTCTACGAACTGTTAACTTAATACTTGATTTGTTTTTGAGGTAGACTTTTAAAGTGTTTGGAATAACAATCAACCTGTCCTTGGGGTCTGACCTGGACAGAAGATCACGATCATTGTGCATCTTTTCAGCTTTGTTTTAGAGGAAAAGGGAATCGGAGTAATATTACTGATGAGTAAATGTTGACATCAAGAATAAAAAAAATACAAATTTGTTGAATTCTATGCAGACACTTTCTTAGTAAAGTGATCTAAAAGATAGTGCAGACATTGTGGTTTTTGGTTTTCTTACCATCATTTCTAGTTTCCATTCTTTCTTCAGTAACACATTTTAATTACCATTGTTATTCTGAATAATAGCCATAAATATTAAATGCTTAACATTTTTCACCGTGTTTTTTTTTTTTTTTTTTTTTTTTTTAAAGGGATGTGAAACCAGATTGTCTTATATTTGTTAGTTTAACAATAACATTTTATTTATTTCTTTATTTTTTGGAAATTATGAACATTGCGTTTTCCAGATTACATATGCATTCTCAAATATGTATGATTGGGCCCACTGGCTGAAAAGTATCAGTAAAATTAATAGAAAGAAACAAATGTAAGGCTACTTCTACCATCACTGATAATTACAGTAATATGCATTACTGTGTTCTGAACATATATTTACCATTCAAAAATATCATGATCAGTGGTTGCCTCTGCTTTGTTGTAGACCTAGACAAACTCACCCTTGCAGGGTATTCATTTGGACCATTTTTATTTTGTTTTTGTATGTGTCTGACTATGGCAATTATTTCTGCAGATTATTTCAGTCTAAATTACAACCAAATGTTTATATTTTTAAACATCCAGAATATACTAGTTCAGAAAATGTAACCATTGGATTACTGATATGCAGCGCACAAATTTGCCTGTCTCTGCATTTTCAGTACTTGTCTCTCCAGACTCACTAGCAAAGTGCTTATTCGCACCTGCTTATTTGTACAGTATATTTTATATCCATACCACCACTACCTTAATAGCTGCATTTCGCCTTTTTGTAAGTGTCCAAATCTTGCACGTCTAGTCTTTAGGGGAACTATATACATTGCTATACGTGTTAAATGCCAATAAAGTGAACATGATCATCAAACTGAATACAATTCAGTTTATCACCACCATTTATTGTATAAGAAACATACTGAACTCTAGCAGAAAGGAGAAGAAAAAAAAAAGTTGTTTGGGGTCTTTCCAGTTCAAGGTCAAGTTCTCAAAGGTTTCATCATAAAGCTTATGACCACATAGTTTAGCAAACTACACACTGGACAAAATGTTAATTAAAACAGGCGTGACTTCCCTTTTTCTGAAAAATAAAACATATAAATAACATTGAGGTTTTTTTAAGAACCTTTAAGAACCAGGGAGGTAAGTAAACTTTTGTACAGGATAATTTGTCATTTTACTGTGTACAAGTTATTTTATCTTGTGGAGCGTATGTACAAATATGTTTTGATGAATAGCTTTATTGAGGCAGTTCTAATTAAAAACTATTTTTTTAATTATATAATAATACAAATAATAATAATAATAATAATAATAACAACAACAACAACAACAACAACAACAACAACAACAACAACAACAACAACAACAACAACAACACTAATAATATCTATAATATGTATAATATATATATTTCTGGTGATGAGAAACTAATGAATACTTAAAAAATTGACAGCTCTTGAAAATGAAACAATATACTCACTACACACAGAGGCAGAGAGCTCCCTGGATGGTTTCACTGTCTCGAATAAGGTATGTTCCATTCTTTCCTTTTTTGCCAAGCAGCTCCTCACACCTTTGTTTGCTTATGGGACCATGATACGCTGGATGGTCCATTTTTCACATCGCACATGTGAGGAACGTGCTGCCACTGCAAGTCACTGCTGTCAACTCCTCTTCCGCAAGTCCACAATTGACATTTAATAAAGTTTGTTGTGTGTGTCAGAGAATATTCCTGGAGCCCACACTCAGAAATTGTGATTCAGTTTGGCATCTTTTCCATCTCAGAGCAGACAAGTAGGCTACAGCAGTCAATACTCGTGTCTACTAATTTTAACAGGAAGTCTATTTTCATCCGTTCGCAAGTTAGACTACTAATAGTGGTCAAAGTGTAAACATGTCAGCAGCAAAGTTTGAACGACATCACAACTGAAGCGCTGCAGGTGCAACATTACACTTGTAAAATATAGCTAGTGTTTATATAAACTCTTTATCATTTGGTAATAAAATAATATCCAAGGGAGGGATTAAAAACAAACAAAAAAGTTTCAACTAACTAAATGATATGTCGTTATTTCTGTATGTATGCACATTCAAAATGTTTGCGGCCGCTGTTACGTCATGTTGCGGACCTCGGTCAGGCCAGCCTCCGCTTGGAGAAACATGGTCAAGCTAGCCCTCCTGCTGTTTTGTGTTACGCGTATACACTGTGCATTACGATAAGACCGTGTAAGAACTGATTTAAAAATAAAAGCGACCTCCCAGTGACCTCCTAGTGTGTATATATATATATATATATATATATATATATATATATATATATATATATATATATATATATATATATATACACACTATATTGCTAAAAGTATTCACTCACCCATCCAAATAATTGAATTCAGGTGTTCCAATCACTTCCATGGCCACAGGTGTATAAAATGAAGCACCTAGGCATGCAGACTGCTTCTACAAACATTTGTGAAAGAATGGGCCGCTCTCAGGAGCTCAGTGAATTCCAGCGTGGTACTGTGATAGGATGCCACCTGTGCAACAAGTCCAGTCATGAAATTTCCTCGCTACTAAATATTCCACAGTCAACTGTCAGTGGTATTATAACAAAGTGGAAGTGATTGGGAATGACAGCAACTCAGCCACGAAGTGGTATGCCACGTAAAATGACAGAGCGGGGTCAGCGGATGCTGTGGCGCATAGTGCGCAGAGTTGGCCAACTTTCTGCAGAGTCAATAGCTACAGACCTCCAAAGTTCATGTGGCCTTCAGATTAGCTCAAGAACAGTGCGTAGAGAGCTTCATGGAATGGGTTTCCATGGCCGAGCAGCTGCATCCAAGCCATACATCACCAAGTGCAATGCAAAGCGTCGGATGCAGTGGTGTAAAGCACGCCGCCACTGGACTCTAGAGCAGTGGAGACACGTTCTCTGGAGTGACGAATCACGCTTCTCCATCTGGCAATCTGATGGACGAGTCTGGGTTTGGCGGTTGCCAGGAGAACGGTACTTGTCTGACTGCATTGTGCCAACTGTGAAGTTTGGTGGAGGGGGGATTATGGTGTGGGGTTGTTTTTCAGGAGCTGGGCTTGGCCCCTTAGTTCCAGTGAAAGGAACTCTGAATGCTTCAGCATACCAAGAGATTTTGGACAATTTCATGCTCCCAACTTTGTAGGAACAGTTTGGGGATGGCCCCTTTCTGTTCCAACATGACTGCGCACCAGTGCACAAAGCAAGGTCCATAAAGACATGTTTGAGCGAGTTTGGTGTGGAAGAACTTGACTGGCCTGCACAGAGTCCTGACCTCAACCCGATAGAGCACCTTTGGGATGAATTAGAGTGAAGACTGCGAGCCAGGCCTTCTCGTCCAACATCAGTGTCTGACCTCACAAATGCACTTCTGGAAGAATGGTCAAAAATTCCCATAAACACACTCCTAAACCTTGTGGAAAGCCTTCCCAGAAGAGTTGAAGCTGTTATAGCTGCAAAGGGTGGGCCGACGTCATATTAAACCCTATGGATTAAGAATGGGATGTCACTTAAGTTCATATGCGTCTAAAGGCAGATGAGCGAATACTTTTGGCAATATAGTGTATGTGTGTGTGTGTGTGTGTGTGTGTATAAACTATTTTAATTAAAAAAAATAACGCCTCCAAACTTAATAATACATTAATAATAGTCAGGGGCCTGGGTAGCTCAGCAATAAAGACGCTGACTACTACACCTGGAGTCACAAGTTCCAATCCAGGGCGTGCTGAATGACTGCAGTCAACTAATTGGCCCGGTTGCTAGGGTGGGTACAGTCACGTTGTGTTAACCTCCTCGTGGTCACTATAATGGGCGCGGTGGGGCGCGTGGTCAGTTGCACTTGGGTGCCACGGAGAATAGCGTGAAGTCTCCACAGTAACGCGCTCAACAATCCACATGGTTATGGAAAGCCAAGAGGGTCACGTGTTTTGTATCGCCGTATTAAGCTTTAAAACGCCGTTTTCTAAACGCCGTAAGGCGTTACATACGCCGTCACGCATTAAGTTAATGCGTGTTATTTTAGCGCCTCACGTAACTTAATTAGCGCATTCATTTGCTCATGTACATAACTCCTCCTCTATCGCGTTTGCTGTATCTGCCAGAAGTCGGAGGATTCACATTAACGGCAACGATGAACTTTGTTTCACATTGCAAACGCACATTAAATGACTGCAGCTGACTTTTGGCTAACTACGCTGAACCAAGTCCCTATTTACTAACTTTAATTCTCTGACATTGGAAAAAATTATTGTGTTTGCACAGTATTACTGGTGGATTCTGCAAAAAGTTCCACAGAGGAAGCTGATTCCACCCTTGCAGCAAAAAGATTTAGGTATTCATTTATTTAATCAATCAGTATTACATCCTTTAGAACTGTGGCTATTTGGTGTACCACGTGTGCAGTTGCGCAGCACTGAAGAATTATTTTTCCTGCCCTCCCAAATAGGAAGCCCCCACCTACGTCCATTTTACCACATGAATGTGCTGGAGTTTTTCATGGTGCTTCTAGTGCTAGTGCAATTAATAAGCCATATGTGACATCAGGCTGGGTTCCATTTGGTGGTGCTAGGGATCATTCCACCAGGGGCTTGTCATCTTCCAAGGGCCTCCAGAGAGGGTTGTCAGTGGAGGATAAATGCACAAAAGCATCTTGGTCTTCCTCGTTCTCATTTGTCTGATTTTATCAGTCCACGATGACCCATTCGCTCTTGCATGCGCTTGGAGAGTACTAGATTGGGCCAGCGGCTGTTACACTGGCCCCTCCATTACTGTGTAGCGGTGTACACTTTCTGTGAATAGTTGTTATTTTTCATGTGTTGTTTGGTTCTGTTCTGTTGTTGTGGTGCATATTAACACCCACACTGTTCTACTGACAGTTACAGTTTGTAACCTTTTAAAAATATACTGTGCTGTAATAGTTTTTAAGTAATGGCTGTTGCCCATTGTGTTGTAAGTTAACACTCATAATGGAGCCACTGAGCCAGTGGGACATTTGCCTACATCTAGCTTCAGCCTTTATCCCAGTAGTGACAGCCCTAAAGGGTGGATCCCAAAATCAAATATAATGTGACATACAATTTGTGTCTCCTGATTCAATGAGTGTAGGCAGAGCCTGTTAGGGTGGGGGCCCCACCTGCTTTTTTGGGGCATTGAATTTAAGGCTTTGCTTTGGGGAGCAGAACTATCTCTGCACAGCACTTATGTTCAAGGTGTGGACATTGGTGGGGCCCTTGTTAGGAGGGTGGTAAATACATGGGGTACACCCACTATCAACTCAATAGCTACACCTACACTCAAGGAATTTAGAGATATAGTTAGTATCTCATGCTTTAATTTTTCATGTTTCACAACAAACCAATCTTCGTTAATCTCTGTTTTACCTGTGCAATTATTTTTTGCTATATAATAATCAGATACAAGTACAGTAGTAAATGAGTAAATAAGAGTTATTTTGGATAATGTAGTTATGCGTTTAGGACAGCTGCACTATGCAGGAGTCAGGCACATATGATGTTTTGAATATTTGTGTTTGTTTAGATGGCAAGTGCAGTGAAGAAGGCCTTTCCAGCTGTTACACTCATCAGGTTTGGGATGTCCAAAAAGGAAATGTCACATGCAAGAACAACAATGGCTCCCCAGATACTGAAAGCATCAGGTTTGTAAAGGAAGTGTTTGTCTGTAGTGTGGAGGAATACTAACTAAAATGCAGCTTTGACAGGACTCAAATACACAAGGCAGCAGACATGTATAAGGTAAAAATGTTGTAGAAGAAATCTTTTGTTTAAGAAAAGTTCCCTCATTGAAGAAAAAAATCTTTAAGCATCAGAGGAAAGCAAATGGTTATGATGAGCATTTCACTGTGCAGTGGAGAGAGAGTTAACAGCAGTTATGAAATGTCTTCTGAAGGGTTAGCATTTAGAGCAAGGTTGTATACTAATAAATAAAGGCTAGCCCAAAACAATGGGTTGTGTGCTGGGCTAATCAAGATGTCTGAGTGATAGCAAAGGTGAATAGAACTCTGGAAATCCTGGACAGTAATTGACAGTACAATCTAGTTCAATCTGCCAGTGGCCCATATTGGCTAATCCCTTCGACACATTGGTCAGTGTAATATCTCTGTCGGCGTTGGGGGGTGTCTGGTAAATTTAATTCACATCTAAGTTAAAGACAGCTTCTCAAAGGCTATCTTCCTGGATGAGTAGCTCAAAGAGTTTACACACAGTTGATATCTGTTAATCAATGTAAAATAGTGTGTCTCAGCACAAAGTGTAATGTCTTACAGAAATTCAGGAAATTAATCAGGAAAAAGAAAAGACAACGTTAGGATAAAAACTTATAGGTAATATATTTTTCTACACAGTCTTTACTAAGCCAAAAATACAAACGCTAGCACACAGTCTAGGTGAAAGCCAGAGAAAACAATACAGGCAAATGTACGAAAAACGAGCCAAAAAAAAATAATAAAATACACAGATCAGGCAAGGATTACAAATCATTGGTAATACATGTCCAAAAATGCTGGCATTACACCCAGGTAAACAACTCTGGGAAATTCTAATGACAGACAGTTATATATACTAAGTGATCTATGAGGATTGGACTCAAGATGGCGCCGAGTATGGCTGCTGCGTTGCGAGCTCCGACACAACATAGCAATGGTTTGTTTGTTTTGTTTACAATTCTTGGATGTTGTCTGCCTTATTGTCTACGACAGACAAACACTTTTGGACATTGGCTCAGCGATCTCACACCGTAAACCGGACTTCACATTCCTCAATGCCGACCCACTGTTTACAAACACGCAAGCGGAGCCCTTTGTCTGGGCAGCACGGCCGCGGAAACGCAGGAGGAAAAGGGGAAACAGAGCCGGCGTTCTCATCAGAGTAAGACGCCGCGCAAATCGACCCCCGCTACCCAGTATTCTACTGGCAAATGTTCAGTCTCTGGATAACAAGCTCTGCGAGCTGAAAGCGCGGATCTCTTTCCAACGAGAGACGAGGGACTGCTGCGTTATCTGCCTTACGGAAACTTGGATGTCTGCGGAGATTCCAGACTCAGCCATTGAACCCGCGGGGTTCTCCATGCTCCGAGCGGACAGAGCGAAAGACCTCTCAGGTAAAACTAGAGGAGGTGGTGTATGTTTTATGATCAACAAATCCTGGTGTGATCAGAGGAACGTACATTCCATCAAGTCTTTCTGTTCTCCTGATCTGGAATTTCTTATGCTTCTGTGTCGACCATTCTGGCTACCGAGGGAATTCACAGCGGTCATTATCACTGCTGTGTACATTCCCCCACAAGCCGACACAGACCGGGCACTCAAGGAACTGTATGGGAGTATAAGTGAGCAGGAAACCGCGCACCCTGAGGCCGCGTTCATTGTCACCGGGGACTTTAATAAAGCCAGTTTAAAATCAGTCGCACCAAAATATCACCAGCACATTAGTTTCAACACACGAGGGGACCGGGTTTTGGACCATTGCTACTCTCCGTTCCGGGATGGCTACAAATCCCTCCCCCGCCCACCATTTGGCAAATCGGACCACTCTTCCATTCTGCTTCTGCCCGCTTACAGGCAGAAACTGAAACAGGAAGCACCCACCCTCAGAACGATCCAGTGCTGGTCGGACCAATCAGACTCTACGCTACAAGACTGTTTTGATCGCAGGGACTGGGAGATGTTCCGGTCCGCCTCTGATGACGACATCGAGCTTTACGCTGATAGCGTAATGTGTTTCATCAGAACGTGTGTAGAGGAAGTGATTCCGACCAGAACTGTGCGAATCTATCCGAATCAGAAGCCGTGGATCAACAGCGATGTTCGCGCGGCACTTAATGTGCGGACCTCCGCTTTTAATTCCGGGAACGCGGAGGAGCATAAACAAGCCAGTTATGCCCTCCGAAAAACTATCAAAACAGCAAAACGCCAGTACAGGAGTAAGATTGAAGGACAGTTTAATACCACCAACTCTAGAAGCATGTGGCAGGGAATTAACATCATCACGGACTTTAAAGGGAATAAAAACTCCGCCATGAACACCGCTGCCTCTCTACCGGATGAGCTAAATACTTTTTATGCTCGTTTCGAGGGAAATAACACCGCCCTCGCGGAGAGAGCTCTCACGGCCGAAGCTACAGAGGTTAGTTCACTCTCCGTCTCTGTAGCGGATGTAACCCGATCCTTCCGACGGGTGAATATCCGCAAAGCCACGGGTCCAGACGGCATTCCGGGCCGCGTCATCAGAGCGTGCGCGAACCAGCTGGCTGGTGTTTTTACGGACATTTTCAACCTTTCCCTCTCTTTGTCTGTAGTCCCCACATGCTTTAAAACATCCACCATTGTGCCTGTTCCAAAACAATCGAAAATAACTTGTTTAAATGACTGGCGTCCTGTTGCTCTGACCCCCATCATCAGCAAATGTTTTGAGAGACTAATCAGAGATTACATCTGCTCTGTATTACCACTCTATCTTGACCCGCTGCAGTTTGCTTACCGCAACAACCGCTCCACTGATGATGCCATTGCATCTACAATACACACTGCTCTCTCCCACCTGGAAAAAAAGAACACTTATGTGAGAATGCTGTTTGTAGACTACAGCTCAGCATTCAACACCATAGTGCCCTCCAAGCTAGATGAGAAACTCCGGGCTCTGGGCTTAAACAGCTCGCTGTGCAGCTGGATCCTGGACTTCCTGTCAAGCAGACGCCAGGTGGTTAGAATAGGCAGCAACATCTCCTCATCACTGACCCTCAACACTGGAGCCCCGCAGGGCTGTGTTCTCAGCCCACTACTGTATTCCCTGTACACACATGACTGTGTGGCAACACATAACTCCAATGCCATCATTAAGTTTGCTGATGACACGACGGTGGTAGGTCTGATCACTGACAATGATGAAACAGCCTACAGAGAGGAGGTGCACACTCTGACACACTGGTGTCAGGAGCACAACCTCTCCCTCAACGTCAGTAAGACAAAGGAGCTTGTGGTGGACTTCAGGAGAAAAGACAGAGAACACAGTCCCATCACCATTAATGGAGCACCAGTGGAGAGAGTCAGCAGCTTCAAGTTCCTGGGTGTCCACATCACTGAGGAACTCACATGGTCCGTCCACACTGAAGTCGTTGTGAAGAAGGCTCATCAGCGCCTTTTCTTCCTGAGACGGCTGAGGAAGTTTGGAATGAACCGCCACATCCTCACACGGTTCTACACCTGCACTGTGGAGAGCATCCTGACTGGCTGTATCTCCGCCTGGTACGGCAATAGCACCGCCCACAACCGCAAAGCACTGCAAAGGGTGGTGCGAACTGCCAAACACATCATCGAAGGTGAGCTTCCCTCCCTCCAGGAAATATATACAAGGCGGTGTGTGAAAAAAGCTCGGAGGATCATCAGAGACTCCAGTCACCCGAACCATGGGCTGTTCTCACTGCTACCACCAGGTAGGCGGTATCGCAGCATCAGGACCCGCACCAGCCGACTCCATGATAGCTTCTTCCCCCAAGCAATCAGACTTCTGAACTCTTGATCTCCCACGATCAAAATACATCAGCCCTGCACTTTATTACTCTTTTATCTCACACCGGACTGTCATAAATTATATTACTGTCATTATATTATGTCTCTCTTAACAACTGACTATCAACCGACAGCCTGAATGTCAATACAGTACAATACTGTACATTCTACATATATACTTTTTTCATATATATTCTAATTTTTATTGAATAATGTGTATCTATATAGTATCTATATAGTAAAAAACAAACAAAAAAAAAAAAAAAAAAACAGCATATTGTATACTGTACAGTGTATGTTATTATTTGTATATTGTTGAGTGTAATTGTGTATAACAGATGTTTAAATTGTGTTGTGTTAATTTGAAGTTTTAAGTTGTGTAATTATGTATAACAGATGTTTAAATTGTGTTGTGTTAATTTGATGTTTTAAGTTGAGTGTAATTATGTATAACAGATGTTTAAATTGTGTTGTGTTAATTTGATGTTTTAAGTCGAGTTTAATTATGTATAACAGATGTTTAAACTGCATTGTGTTAATTTGATGTTATTGTAAATTGGTATATGTCTCATCACTGTCACGACTGCTATGTCGATCGGAACTGCACCCAAGAATTTCACACACCATTGCACTTGTGTATATGGCTGTGTGACAATAAAGTGATTTGATTTGATTGAGGTAAGTGTGGCAGGTGAGCAGGTGAATGGGGAAGGCTGATGGATGATTAGCTGGGGAGCAGTGCAGAGAGGTGGAGGTGAGGTGGAGCAGGACAGCATAGTGGAATTGATAAACCAGATGATTGTGCTGAAGCATGAAGGGCTGGAGGTATGCGATCTGCAACAAGATACAAAGAGCACCCACACAGAAACAGAGAGAGAGAGATGAAAGGGATCTCAAAGATGAAGGGGATGTTAACAGACTCTGTTTGAAATCTTGGCACAGCTTACCCACACTGTTATTGTACAGCATGTAATGCACTGTTTTAAGGGCTGATTTAAATGTTTACCACAGTGCATTGTCACAAGACAAGCTGCTTTGAGGGGTTTAGAGGTGGACGAATAGGCTTGGATTAAACTGGGATAAAGGCTGCATATCATATTAGTTCCATTGACTTTGAACTCTGAGATAGAAGCATTTGTAGCAGCTTATGCTGGTGTTGTGAAAGCAGAATTTGGAGATGAAAAACAGTAGAAATTGTAAACTGTGACACTGAATATTTAGATACACCAACATTTTGACAGTAAACCAATTTTATTTATTGTTAATATTCATTAAAATTTATATGAAGACCGGTAATATAGTTACATAGTGAGCAACATTTGTTCAAAAATACTGTCAGGTATAAATTTGTGAGAGTACCCTGATATTTCCACCTTGTCATTTTATAGATCCAGTGTGACACATGTGAGAGGTGATTCCACGAACAGTGCCTGGACATGGACACTGAGGACCTGGAACAGGTCAGGGCAGACAGCTGGAATTGCAGCTTGTGCTCTTAAATCCATCGACCTGTAAATGAAAATGCCATTACAAATTTTATAGGGCTTTAATTTTACAATTCAACATCAGACAGTCCTGACATTGTGTGAGTGACACTCTGAGGTGGTGTACTATCATTCTGAAGTGTAACTGTTCTTTGGAAACAGGAAGTTTCTTAATGACAGTCTGTGATTTTGGTGCTTAAAAATCAGATGGTCTTTGGAAATGTATTCTTTATTATACATTTTTTATTAAAGCAACACTATGTAACTTTTGGCCCTCTAGCGGTTAAAAAATAAAAGTGCATGTGTCTTGCGGAAGGACATTGTTTTGGTTGTGCTTCGGCTCTGCTCCTCTGTGCGGATGAATGTGGTTCGAGGCATTAGTGTACACATGAATACAGGACATCTTATCAGAGCGAATTGAAAAATAAGAAAGAAAGGAAAAGACAGATATCTGTCATGTCATCTGAGCAGGTAAGTGCCATAACTTATGCTGTTGTTTTGACTTATTGGAAACACTGATGTTTTGAAATAAATTATGTTACAAAAGTTAGGCAATGTTTGTTAACATTAGACATAACGATTGATAGTCTGATAAGGTCAAACTTTGTAAAGTTTTTATAACTGCAGGATATTCTGGCCAAATAGACCACGGTAGTAACTAATTTATAGATTGTCATTGTTACCAACCAGTAGTCAACATCATTTCAAGACTCACATGTCCTTGGCAAGCCTAGGACTAAAGGATTTATTTATAAAAATTATTGCCATTATAAAGAAAAATACACATGTGTGCTAGCAAGTGAAAAGTTCTGTACCAATTGCAGTATAATTATTGTATTTCACTACAAACACATACACAGACTATGTTTGCTATGTGTGTGTGTGTGTGTGTGATTACACAACTACACATAAACCATATCAATAAAATAGCTTACCTGTCGAGTAAGAAAAAAAGTCATCTCTGGGTCGCTTTTAAATCCTTTCAAATCTTGGAGTTGTCGCCACCTCTGAAAAGCCAAGCTGATGTTGATTCAGGCTTTATTACTGACTCTGTTGCTTTCCCTTTTTGCTCGTAGACTCTGCACTGTTCGGGGTTTCTTTGTTTTTACAAAGTGATTCACTGGAGGTTTGCTGTTTTGAATGATCCATTGTCAATTTTTCTCATTCGTTGTGACAACAAACTTTCAGCTTCAGCTAATCCCACACGTGCGCTACAGTAGCCGGATCTTATTTTCTCTGTGTACGGATATGACGTATGAATGCAATTTCCCATGAAATCCGTCCCGAAAGCTCTAAAATATTTATAATATAATATAATTATTATAGGTTTATCAAAGTGAATTTGGTTAAAGTAAATACATGGTTTGGAAGATGGATTTTTGTAGCACTCTCTCATTAATAACATTTTGTTATTTAAAAAAATAAAAAATTACATAGTGTTGCTTTAAATTTGCAGGCGTTATTTTTTTATTAAAATAGTTTATTTTTTGTTTAATATTTATTCATTTTGTTTTATGTAGTTATTTATGTATCTTTATTCATTCATTTATTTTTTCATTAATTCATTATTGACAGACTGATGCTTTAATTTTGAAATCAGATCTTACATGCTCTTACCAAAATGCATAGTGTATACACATACCGCAAAACAGTGTGGAGGCTGGCCTTCCTGTTTGTGATGAACCCTGGCAACGTTTAATTAAAGATAGTTCATCATCAATACATTAATAATGAATGATTCGAGCATTAAACTATCAATTACTAATTCAGTGATTAGTCCTAACTTTCTACTTGTGACACTACTGCAAATGCTGTTATTTTTTACAGAGTGTGGTTAAAGTCATTGCATAAGTGGATGTCAATCTCCATGCTCTTCAAATATGATTAGCAGTGGAAGTAAAGGAAGTGTCCCGTCTGTTACCTGCCTAATGGAGAGGGCAGGGATAATCACCTCTGCCCAAGACGTTTAAAAATCCAGTAGGGTATGGAGTTATATGTGTGCCATTTTGCACACGCAATATATTTTGAGAGCACAAAAATATTCTGTGTGTGCAAGGTGATATTTTGAGTGCATTAAAAGGTATTTTTCACACACGTGAACTAAGTTTTGTAAAGCAGTGTATCTTCTTGCAAAGCTGAATTCACTTTAAGCAAACAAAAATCAAATTTGCACTTCAATAAAGTTTATTTGAATGTGAATTTGCACAGAATTTTGAAATTTATTTAACTCCACTCTTTTTTGCATGTGCAAGATCTCACTTGCTCTCTCCTCATACCCACTCTGTGTGCACTCATAGCTTTGACTGCTTGTTTGATCAACAAGGTCACAGCATTATAATGTGCCAGAATTTCAGCCAATCAGAGATGAGGTGGTACATTTTGATCGGCTGGCTAGATAACAGATCAAACTGCTAATAAAACCAAGAAGGAAATGTGTAACACACTATGACCACACAAAAGCAGAACTTTTGTAGACTAAACTGTTTTAATTTAACCTTTATGAAATACATTTCTTAGTCTGTATACTGCCAATAGGCTTACTAGCTAGCTAACTATACGTCAAGTTCTCTTAGTTCAGTCTTTATTAGTATTTGGTTCTCTTGGCTTGTTGGTTATCAAGTTACACTTTCATAGCTACTAGCTTGGCCATGTTAGCTACCACTTATCTGAAATTATATAATCTCTCCCATGTGTAAAACTACTGTACATTGTAAAATGTAATAGTGTAGTTTTGGGGAAACTTAATTTGACTTCTATCTATCCCACAGGATATTCTGAGAGAGCAGTTTATTAAAAAATAAATAAGTAAATAAAAGACCGGATTACAGTCTACCATGGATCAGCAACCACTGAACCTTCTGCTTTTTGTTATTATTATATGAAATATTATTTTCTTTAATAAACATACTTTCTTTAGTGTGTCCTCTCCCATTTTTTCAACAGCCTTGTATATTATAAATATTATGAATATTATAAATATTGCCTAAATTAACATTCTATTCTTTATAATTAATTCGAAAAGCTGTTTGTTTGCATTTCAAAGCTGTGGGGTATCTTGAAATGTCCAGTGTTCTGTTTTTATGAAGTTTTATTAATTCTATCACAGCCCTTCTGGCAAAATTGATCAAGAGAAGAAATGGAAAAAAAGGAAAAGAGGCTAATTATGTCTCCTGTCATAGTTTGGGGTAAATTAAATGTATAGTATATTAAACATCAATTGTTGAGTCTGCAAAAAGTTTTAAAAAAACAGAAAGAACTCCTTAGCATTGCATGATCTTAGGCTACTATAGTTTGAAAAACTTGCATTACAGTAAATTAATCCTTACAGTATACCTGGTATGTCTATAATCCATGGGGTAAATATCTTTTGTAATGATAACAGCATACAGTATAAGTGTGTACTGAACTTGAAGCATTGTGCTTGTTGGCTCTTCTGCAATATTTACACTAAGATGTTAATGGATATAGTAGCAACCTCAACTGTCCAATCACAGAGTGCTTGTAAGCAGCTTCTAATAGCCAATCCTGACGTAGGAGGCGGGACTTGTCAGAATAGTTGGAAAAGCATCTTTGCAAGAAGATACATTGTTTTACAAAACTGAGTTCAAAAGGCGTACAAAATAACTTTTTGTGCGCTCAAAATATCATCTTGTGCGCGCAGAATTACATTGTTGCACTCCAAATATCAACTTGCACGCTCAAATTATCATCTTGTGTGCATGGAAAATGTTTGCACGCTCCAACTGCAATTTTGCGTGCGCAGAATTTTGGCACATATACAACTCCATTGTAGGGAAGCAGGGAGGAGGATAAGGATTGTAATTTCGGTTTAAGAAGATTAACTCGTACAGAAGAGTTCGCTCTCAAGATTAACTCGTACAGAAGAGTTCACGCCCCATTTGCAGACAGTCTCTCTCACACACAGTGATGTCAGTCCCTTTAATAATTGTTCAGTCATCGTTATCTTGATTTAAATCGCCTACTGATGACCCGATTGATTATGATTTCACGGCGAGTGATAAGCATTGCTGGACTGGCTTGGCCTGGATTATTGTTGAATTGGCACTGTGCATTTTATTGCTGAAACGCAATCTACAGCGACATGAGGACGCGTCCTACCGGCAACAAATCCAACGCAGACTGGATGGGGTCCCTGTGCCCTGCGCTAACATCAATGCCCCTGAAACACCTTGCGGTGCCCGGTGAGAGCGGTTTGGGCTGATTATTTTCTGTTTTATGATCCCCCCGTTTCCGCCACATTGAAGAAAACAAAATCGTGCTTTGGTAAGTTATAATTATGAGATACTGAATCATATTTATGAAATAAAGTCAGAATTTTGAGATAGAAAGTCATAATAATGAGATTAAAAGTCATAATTTTTAGATTTAAAGTCATATATATGGGATAAAAAGTCAAAAATATGAGAAAATGTCCAAATTAGGCATGTGCGATAAATCAAAATTATGAGATAAAAGGGTTACAACCATGAGAGAGAGAGTCATAATTATGAGATAAAAAGTCAACATGTATCTCATATTAATCTAATTATTTATATACAATTTTTATCTAATAATTATGGCTTTTAAAGGTGCACTCAGATTTTCTTTTTTTTTTTTTTTCATTAAAAAAAGTGAACTCCTAAAGACATGAATGGTACTTTAGCAATGTATGTGGGAAATCATGAGCATTCACATTAAAATGTAGACTCCAGTCATACCAGTAACCTAAAAGCTGTTTTATTCAACATGGAGAGGGTCCGCACATGGGGGCTGCCATGATAGAATCACATGACTAGCTGAATACTTCTTGCTTAATCTCAGTAACAGTCCTGTTATTTGATGCTTTCACTCATTGATTAAAGTAATCATGGCTGACTGTGAATACTAAATTTCTACTAGTTTTCAGTTTCAGATGCTTTGTAGAAATTTAGTATTCACAGTCAGCCATGATTACTTTAATCAATGAGTGAAAGCATCAAATAACAGGACACTTACTGAGATTAAGCAAGAAGTATTCAGCTAGTCATGTGATTCTATCATGGCAGCCTCCATGTGCGGACCCTCTCCATGTTGAATAAAACAGCTTTTATAAGGTTACGGATATGACTGGAGTCTTCATTTTAATGTGAGTGCTCATGATTTCCTACATACAGTACATTGCAAAATTACAATTCATGTTTTTAAGGGTTAAACGTTTTTTTTAATGAGGAAAAAAAATTACAGAGAGCACCTTTAATCTCCAAATAATCACTTACTATATACAAATTTTGACTTTATCTCAAGTATGACTTGTGAACTCTTAATTATTCACTTTTATCTCATAGTTATGACTTACTATATCATTATTTTGACTTGGCTCATAATTATGACTTTTTATATCTCATAATTATGATTTTCTGTCTCATAATTATGACTTATAATTGTGACTTTGTCATAAATAACTTTGAATCTAATAATTAGGACTTTTTATCTTGTAATTACTGCTTAGTATCTCACAATTATGACATATCAATGCACAATTTATTTTTTCAATGTAGCAGGTATGGGCTTTCATAGATCTTACAATATGAGTGTTGCTGAATGACTGATGAATGGCTTAAATTATTCTTTGAGCATGTGCTTCTCTGCCTTTTGACTTTCTCTGCTTAAATTTGAACAATAGTGTACCAAATATTAAAATTAGGTTATTTCCTGTTAATATTTTCTTTCAAATTAATAAGAGTAGTTCAATTTATATCACTCATGATTCTGAGATTCTTTTTCTGATCATTTGTTTTTATATGCTCTTAACAAAAGCACACGCGTGAACTGAGGCCGTCATCACTACTAACATATAAGAGCTATGTGTATCCATTAGCATGTGCATAATGGCACCAGATATAGCAGAAGAAATGTGAATTCAATGATCATCTTGAATTGAATGTTCAAGAGTCACATGTCACACTGTTCTCTAAAATTTGGTTGATTTAAAAATATAATCTGAAAAAACAAGTTGCACTACTATTATTTTTAAAACAGTCTCTTAATGCTGGACTCAACATTTATAATTAATCCACAAACAACATATTCTAAGCTGTTGTGGAGAGTAAGTGTCTCCATTTGCTTTGAAGAGATGTTAGATATCATAGTAACCAACTTGATGCTGCCTCTGTGTTTTAGGGTCTCATGATTCCTTCAGCTTCTGGGTGGATGAGCAAGCTCCAGTCGGTCCAGACCAGAAAGCATATGTCAAGCATCTGGCTGCAGTGTTTCGCTTCCTGGCCAAGAAGGTGATGAAGAAATGGTCCATGACCCAGAACCTCACCTTCAGGGAACAGCTTGAGGGCGGGATTCGCTATTTTGACCTGCGTGTGTCCTCCAAACCAGGCGAACCAGGGCACGAGGTATACTTTATCCATGGGCTGTTTGGGCACAAAGTACGTGATGGCCTTAATGACATTAACCATTTTCTAAACACACACAAAAAAGAGGTTGTCTTTCTTGACTTTAATCACCACTATGCAATGAGTGAGGAACATCATCACTACCTAATCAAAATGCTAAAGGAAGTGTTCTGCCACAAGCTCTGTAAGATCGACGAGGTGGAGGAAATCACCCTCAACTACCTGTGGGAGAACAGGTACCAGGTGAGCTCAAGATGTTATGTTGTCACATTAGGCCTCATCTTGATGGATGGACTCATCATGATAATACAATACAAGTACAACCACCCCATTATTTATACTATTATCAATGGAAACATGCAAATGCTTCACCCTTCCATAACATATGTTCTATATTTATGTAGCACATTTAAAAACAACAGAAGTTGACCAAAGTGCTTTTTTGGTAAAATTAATAACGGGTAAAAGGTATTAGAGAAGCATAAATACCAACACAAATCATACATCATACATTCAATTAGAATCACTCATCAGTACTATTGTCGTACCTCGGACTCAAAGGGCAAATTAAAAAGATGGAAATGCATAAAGTTTAACATTTTAAAATTTAATTTGACAAGAAGCAAAGCAGAATCTGATTGCAAATATATCAAACATTTTGATCTGTCATTGGCTTTTCAATGCCTACACAATAATATTAGATCAGATTAGCAGTATATGCTAGTACTGGAGCATACCTAGATGGTACAGTGAGTGAGATATAAACATAAAAAAACTATATAAATTCTTCTGTGAGAAATTTTGTTTACAGTTGATGCCCTTTAGATATCCTTTAGATGGAGGAAAAAGCACTAAAAGTAGTGACACTAAAAGTGGGTTGACAGTTTGACACTTTGAAACTGATTCACGACTGCATCAGAGCAAATAGGAAAGTCATACTGAAACTGACCTAGACTGACAGTTTGAAAAACAGCTGGAAAAATGGGTTAATAATGTTTTGTTTTTTTTTTTTGTTTTTTTTTTTCTGTCACTGATACAGAACAAACACTGGGTGTTTTACTCACTATATCAATTACAAAATTTCATACCCATGCAAAGCAATTTCTGGCTGTAGAAAGAACTGGCCAGCATAAAAAAAGCCTCATGCAAAGATGTTTAGGAGATTACTCGAAATCAGGAAGTCAGGAGTGTACAACTCTGAATTGTCAGAGTTAAAAATCACTTCAAAAAATCTGTGTAAACAATATATATATAGTATAAATATATTTTTTTGACTTTTATTTTACTGTAATACTAAACTTGAGTATAGGCTCAGAGTGTTATGCTACTGTCAAACTTGTCCCTGAATTAGGTCTGACAGCTCCTTTTTGTGTCTTGGGTGTGTTAAACCAGAGGTCAGCTATTCCTGTTGTGTACTGACCCTAATCTGGAGGATTAATGTCACACTCTGATGGAGATGGACAGGTTTACAAATGACCAAAACTGGACACCAGCAACTTTTGGCTCCAATGCATTAGTTACACTTAACAATTAGGTTCCATTCGTTAACATTAATTAATGTATTAGATATCATGAACAAACACTGAACAATATATATATATATATATATATATATATTTTTTTTTTACAGCATTTATTAATCTTAGTTTACATTTAGTTAATAAAAATAAAATTGTTCATTGTTAGTACATATCAAGGATTATTTCACCCAAAAATTCAGTCATTGTTTACTCACCCATGTGTTGTTATAACCCCATATGACTTTCTTTTTCTTAACACAAAGAGAGAAATTGTGAAAAAATGTTGTACTCAGTGATGTCATAAAATGGCAGTTTATGATGACCACCTCTTTAAGCTTCAAGAGAATGCAAAAGTATAACTCAGAAGTCTAAAAAATGATTCCATGAGACTCATAATTCTTATGAAATCATACAATAAAGTTTGGTGAGAAACAAACCGAAATCTAATACAGTTGTGCTCAAAAGTTTGCATACCCTGGCAGAAATTGTGAAATTTTGGCATTGATTTTGAAAATATGACTGATCATTATTTAAGGATAGTGATCATATGAAGCCGTTTATGATCACATAGTTTTTTGGCTCCTTTTTAAATCATAATGATAACAGAAATCACCCAAATGGCCCTGATCAAAAGTTTACATACTCTTGAATGTTTGGCCTTGTTACAGACACACAAGATGACACACACAGGTTTAAATGGCAATTAAAGGTTAATTTCCCACACCTGTGGCTTTTTAAATTGCAATTAGTGTCTTTGTATCAATAGTCAATGAGTTTGTTATCTCTCATGTGGATGCACTGAGCAGGCTAGATACTGAGCCATGGGGAGCAGAAAAGAACTGTCAAAAGACCTGTGTAACAAGGTAATGGAACTTTATAAAGATGGAAAAGGATATATCCAAAAGATATCCAAAGCCTTGAAAATGCCAGTCAATACTGTTCAATCACTTATTAAGAAGTGGAAAATTCAGGGAGCTCTTGATACCAAGCCAAGGTCAGGTAGACCAAGAAAGATTCAACCACATCTGCCAGAAGAATTGTTCAGGATACAAAGAAAAACCCACAGGTAACCTCAGGAGAAATACAGGCGGCTCTGGAAAAAGACGGTGTAGTTGTTTCAAGGAACACTTTTCAAAACGTTTCGAAATCGGTCAAAAATCTGAATATACAGTGGGGTGCAAGTTAGGCTTTTTATGAAGAGGCTGCACTACAGCATGTTTAAAGAGCCCATATTATGCTCATTTACAGGTTCATAATTGTATTTTGGGGGTCTACTAGAATAGGTTTACATGCTTTAATGTTCAAAAAACATTATTTTTCTCATACTGTACATTGCTGCAGCACCTCTTTGTCTGAAATGCTCTGTTTTAGCTCCTGTCTCTTTAAAGCCCCCCTTTCCAAAAAGTCCAGTCTGCTTTGATTGGTCATCTGGCCCAGTCTGTTGTGATTGGTCAACCGCTTAGAGCCTGTGTCAGAAATGTAACGCCCCTTACCATGAGTTCAGCTCTTGAGGCTTCCTGAGCAGCTGTAAACACTTAGGCGGGCATTATGCGAATGTGTTACATTATGACATAGCTATGTCACGGAAGTAATGGCTGGACTGGAAACCAGGCATTTCAGGCAGTTCAGGAGCAGTGTTTTCTGTGGGAGAGAGTAACTCCCTTTGGTGTGGACTTTGTGCTTTGTAACTTTGCAGACCTTTTACATGCACAAACAGCTATATTACACACTAAAGGAAAGGTAAAATCCCAAAAAGCATAATAGTGCCTCTTTAAAATATGCCGGAACGGGCCCAGTTACAAGACTACTGTTAATTATATTAAGGATACTTGGTCCGTGACAGTTTTTATCAATTATGTTCGAAAAAATCATTTTACTTAAACTGAATTCTGATAGATATGCAGAGAATCTCTTAAAATTAAAATAAGACACATGGAACTTATCTTTCTTCCACTTGCACTCAGCTCTCCTGCAAGCCTGTATGCAAGCACGGGTAACATCATTTAACCAGGGCTCAGATTTGGGTTTATCACACTTTACTTTTAACGGAGCAACAGAATTTTAAATAGTGAAACAAGATAAGTTAAACAAAGTGAGCAGATCCTCAGTACTCAAGTGAGAAAGGGGACTTTCAAGGGTGGTAGTGATAGAAGCATAAGTAAACGAAGTTGCAAAACGCTCAATAGTGGCATGGTTTATATTGCGAGCCAGGCAAGCAGGGGTATGTGGTTTAATTTTTTCAAAAGGGAATGAGGCACTAAAAATAACTGGCTTATGGTCAGAAAAAACTGCATCACATATTTCAGTAAGACATACAGACAGACCTAAAGATAAAATAAGGTCTAAAGTGTGCCCATGTATATGTGTAGGACATTTCACAGATTGAGCAAGATTAAAAGAATCAATAAGATTTAAAAATTATTTTGCCAAAGGGTTAGATGGGCAAAAGACATGAATTTTGAAGTCCCCTAGGATTAACAGTCTGTCATACTTAAGCATGATCCCTTCTAAAAAGTCAGAGAACTCCTGAATAAAGTCTTTACTGGATTTAGGTGGCCGATATACCAATACACACAATACAGAGTCCGACAAGACTGTCTGGTACAATTGTAGTTCAAAACTAGAAAAAACAGCTGCCGTTAAAGACCGACAGTGGAAACAGTTTCTAAAAATAGATGCAAGTCTACTGCCCCGACCTGAAGTCCTAGGGGAATTAAAAAAAAGTTACAATCCAGGAGGACGAGTTCAGAAAAAGGGTTTAAATCACCGGTGTTCACCCACATCTCAGTCACAAATAAAAAATCCAGTTGTCGAGAGGTGAACAAATAATTCAAAATCAATGTCTTATTTAAAAGTGATCTTGCATTCACCAGAGCCAGCCTGGTGACGATCGACCTGTCTTTTACCCGAGTGGCACGGCTCAGCGGGCGAAGGTTGCGTACTTCCACACCACCTCTGCGGAGGCCGGTGCTGCGAGAACTCAGTAAAGGAAACTGGAACAGTCAATAGAATCCACTGGTACGGCAATTCAAGAGAGCGTCAAGAGATGAAGCGGTCAAAGACCAGCTCTTCCTCTCTTCCTTAGAAGAAGAGGTGAGGATAAATTACCCAGGAAAACGCCAAACAGGACTTCAGCTTAATGGCCATTCCGCCTCGCTTTCCACATATTTTGCGACGTCTCCTCCGGGGAAGGACACAAGGTAACCGGCGAAGGCATGATGGAAGTGCAGCCTGAGCTGGGGGAAGATTGGTACATAGTCCTCCCGGCACACAAGTAAACAGCTCGTCAACATTATTTTTAATGATGAGGAGCGTTAGGTGGTCATAAACCAACAGAGCAGATATATTTTTAACGAAAAGAGACATGAAAAGAACACATACAAAAAGACCAGGTAGCAGACAGCTTGCCACACACACCGGCGCCATCACTGTTCAATCAATCCAACTTGAATATGATGAACTACTGTAGATATTTAGTGATGCTTGCGTGTGCAAAAGTTGCTGCTGCCCTGATGCTAAGGTGTTTTTAATATTTTCCAGTTCATTGCATTGTGGTTTCAACAGTGTTCTGAGTGATTTTAAGTGTGTTGCTAGGTGGTTTCTAGGATGTTTTTGGTGGTTGTGGTTGTTTACTGGCCCACGTCACAATCCCAACTCCCAGGTCTTTGATATTCTGGTCTCTAAATATGGCTTGGTTCCCTTTTTAAGTCTAAAAGTTTTTTTTTTTTTTTCACTTGTGTCATCCACCAAGTGAAAATCATACGTCTGATCGCTTAGAAAAGTGATGTTTTTTCCATTTGTTTCCATTTACTCTTACACTATTAGGCCTATGTTCCCACAACTTTCCAATAAAGGAAATAAATAGAAAGAGATGGATTAGTCAGAAAAGAGAAATATGCCAAATTTACTGTCACTCCCTCAGCAGCTATATTTGAAACCCCACTGTAGCAGTGTTGATGGATTTTTTTAATGCCAGGGCAATATAACACACAATATAACATATAATGATATAAATAAACATTAAATAAAAAAAATTGCTACATTTACCCTGCTAAATTAAGGCAGAAACACGTCAAAGGGTCCATAGTACAAACAATGTAGGACGAGTTATGTGATAAAGTTTAATACTTCAGATTCCTAACTATAATTATCATTGGCAGTGGTAGGAGCAATACTAATGGTGCATCCCAAACCACACACTTCTGCACAATTCTAAGCCTTTCTGTAGTGCAAGTAGTACGTTAACACTGAAAACAAAAAGAAGTGTACTACGAGTACCCCGATGATGCACTTCTTTAACTGTCAAAATGGGTTGTGGAATGTTGGACACTTTGTGCACTCTGCGCTCGCGGCTTGCCGTATGTAGCGGATGGGGCGGAGTTACCTGGCTGCGATGCTGGCCTGACAAAACAATTGTAAATAATGGTGAATGTAGCAACTAGTTAAACTTCTGTGAAGACAGTATCTTACAAATGTTAGTTGAATGCGTCACCATCACCCCTTGCTATGTGAATATATACATTGTATGAGATGCAAGTAATGAACTGCGGTTGGCTAACCTGCTAAATCTAGTGGCAACATACCATGTGCGTTTGGTACGTCACTTCCGTCAACTGTTAAACAGCGAATGCTTTTGTGTAGTAAAAAATGTTGTGTTCCATTTGGGATGATACTACACTTTGAAAATTCATATACACTATATGGCTGAATGTATAGTGTGTCATTTGGGACACAGCTTATTATTAATGTCCCTACTACTACCATTAATATTTAAGGCAGTTGCCACCATGATTTCAGTTTGGCTTTAGAACAAGGGCTCATTCATTCTCAAGTTTTTGTTTGTTTTCGCAGGTCCTAGTGTTCTACCATCATCCATCTGCTGAGGGCTGCAATCTGATGTGGCCTGGTAGTAAAATTCCTGCCCCCTGGGCCAATACCACAGACACCACCAAGCTTATCCAGTTTCTGGAAACCACTCTGGGTGAACGAGCCAAATATGGGAGCTTCCATGTATCTCAGGCCATTCTCACCCCACGTGTCAAGACCATCGCCAGTGGCTTGGTGCGTGGGCTGCGGAACTACCTGGTGGAGAAGTGAGTGGGTTGTTTTTTTTTTTTTCAGTTGGAATCTGTATTTGGTAACCTTCCTCTAAAAAAATGTTGGAAGTTGTCACAAATCATGATTTATAGATAAGATGCTAACGCTTTATGGCTGTGTCTGAAAACGGAAAAATGCTGTCCAAATCAAATGTTTGCATAACATCCTTTCTACTAAAATGCCTTCATTCATATCACTTTAGCGGGAGTATTGCCTCTAGTGTTTGTGTCAGAATAATTTTAAAATCATTCACTAGGTGGCAGGATGATGTGAGTTTAGGACAGCAGCTCTCATTCCTGGTCCCAGAGGCTCCTCAACACTGCACATGTGGGATATGGCAGTTTACAGGACCAGAAATGAGGAACGCTTGTTTAGGACACACGTAATCCATCACAGTGGTACCTTGTGAAACCCATCAGACTCTAATAGATGGTAGGGCTATAGCGGAAAAGAGATCACTTTACTGTCTCTCTCTTTGTCATATACTACCGGTCAAAAGTTTTGAAACACTTGACTGAAATGTTTCTCATGATCTTAAAAATCTTTTGATCTGAAGGCGTATGCTTAAATGTTTGAAATCAGTTTTGTAGACAAAAATATAATTGTGCCAACATATTAATTTATTTTGTTCACATTAAATTTTAAATGTAGCACATACAGATACTGGTCTGAACAGCCAACACTCCTAAACTGACCCGCATGCATGCAACATTCCGTGAGCAGGCGTATAACAAACTCTGGAATGTTCATAATTATAATTTGTATAATAAATTCAATTGCAATTTTTGCATATAAAAAATGTTTTTTTTTTTAAGCAGATAGGACACATGTTGCCTATATTTCTAATAATATGTCAGCAAGTGATGGAGAAAGACTGTCTTGATGGATAAAGTATTTTTAAATAAAATAATTTGCCTTCGTATGGTGCAATTTAATTATCATTGAAGCTCGAGTGTAATATTACTTAAGAGTGAAACACACCATAAAATCACAGGACAGCAGGAAAAGCGGCATTATACTATATAAATAAAAAAAGTTATTTATAATTATTTCAGATTTATATTGACTTGCTTGCATTTGCATTTTGATACTGTGTGAGGAATAAAGAAACAGAGTAGCACAAGCCTAAATCCTAAAGCTTTCTGTTTATTTCCAGGTTTAAATAAATAAATAAAAATAAAAAAATTATGCAAGATTGCCAATGTGGTCTCAGACTATTTGGTAGAAGAGCTAAGGATTTCTGAGACATAGTAGTACATGCAGTACACTGAGCAAATCTAACCAACAAAGAATTATGGAGCCTTGTGCTGTGTCTTAGCGGACATCCTAGTGAGACCGCCATCTCAGAGGAAGCAGTTAAATTCTGCTTAAGTGTGGAAGTGGGATTGTTTATTATTCCAGGCAAAACATAGTCAAAACGTCCCATTTCCTGGTTTTGTCCGGGCCACTGTTATAGATGACTGTGGGTCTAGGGAAGTTTATTTCTAGTTAACACTGACTTGACTGACCTCAAATAGAACACAGTTTAAAAACTTTAAGCTCCCTATAGACGTGAGGTTCTCATCTGAAGTGGGGGTGTTATTAGACAGAAGAAATTGAGTTGGATTGGGACACATTGCAGGCCGGATTTGAACCTACATCACCCGCATGAGCACTATGTGCTGTACTAACAACATCGCCATGGGTCCAACATGCCTATATACATTGTCAGTAAATTATGCTTCTGTCATTTTTGTCACAGGAACCTTCCAACTATAATGTCTTGGGTGGAGGCGCAAAAGCCAGGCGTGAATGGTGTCAATATTATTACTTCAGATTTCGTAGAACTTGTGGACTTTGCAAACACTGTCATTAGGCTAAATAACCTCCTCCTTAAAGATCGGTCAGGCACATGACCTTTGCAGTGACTTCCAACACACCAGTCCTAATGGATTACTGAAGACTGAAGGCATGAGCATGAAGACCAAGAATAACAAGGTGGTCATAATGGAATCATGTGATTATCAAGACAAATACCTATGACATATCAGGTGACAGATATTGTTGGCCAAATGAGCTCTAAACATGCTATTTGTTTAATCAGTCATGTTTCACTCAAACTTTAAGTGCCATCAGTCTGAAACTAACGTGCTGCTAATATCATTGGAAATCTAAAGACAACAACAGCTATCCTTTAAATCTGTTGGAGAAACGGTAACCCTAGTCTGAAAGTATGTGTGCTTGTGTAATTGTTTATAGCTATTTATTATGTTAGCATTAGCACATATTTTAATAAACATTAAAAGTTTATTTTATCAAATAGAAAATGTCTTTTGGTTACCACCATATAGCCATGTTCTCAGCCCAAGAACAAAAAGGTCACCAAGTGTTATTTTGCAGAGTTCAGTTTTGCAAGATACAATTTTAAATGTGTGTTTTGAAGGCCTGGAAAAGTCATGGAAATTAATAAAATTTTAAATCATGAAAATAATTTCTATAGTTCAATTCTATTCTAGCTAGATTTTGCCCGTGTGGAGTAAAACTTGCTTGCGGGCCAAAGTGATGTTCGATTTGTAAGTGTATTTTTCTTTTCAGTGAATTTGTTTCACAAATCATTCTAAATGATTCATTAGCAAATCTGTCTGAAGGATGATATTTAAAAATAATGATCAAGGTCATAGAAAAGTCATGAAATGTCATTGGTTAGAAAGGGTAGGAACCCTTGTTGTGTCACTTGCCCTTATTTTGTATGATCTCTGCACTGTGAGTGGTTTAACAATGGCTCATGTGACTACCTCATGTGACCCACAGTTTCTGGTCTTTGTTTGTGTTTTCCTTAGATGGAAGATGTCGGCCACTTTGATGGAGCCCCTTTTTTTGACAACCACTGCAATAAAACAATAAACAGTTCCTGTATTTTGAGTGACCTCTATTTCCTTAAATTTGGCTGGTATGACCAGCCTTTGCTAGTATATGCATTATGAAAAAACAGTAATAGTATAATGGAATATTTTATGCAGGCATCAAGATAATAACTAATATAGTTTATATGATATAATTGGCCCTTAAATTAAATGCTGCAATTGTCATTTAAAATAGAATATTGAAATACTATTAAAAAAAAAATGGTATCCTTTATTATCAACTCATTTTATAGCTCAGTACTGGAAAAATGCCCTTACGACTATTTAGCATAAACAAAAAAAATGTGACAATCAAGGGTCTTGCATAGTGCTAAATGGATAATCCACACCTGCAATTCCAAGTGACCGTGTCCACATTCTAGTGACTTGTTTTCTGTGTTCTGTGGGATGGGAAAGCCATCAGATAATGATCAAGACCATGTGAATGAATCTACACGGAGCATTTGAATCAAATCGAGGAATAATTATGTACACAAAGCATGGAGGTATGTAGGAAGAGAGAAAGACAGAAGCAAGAGATCTAATCAGTACAGCTGCTCTCTCTCCCCCTCTTTTGCTTTAAATTAGCTGTTTTCTTTTCAGTTTTTTCAGTTTGATCTTCATGAATTTCAAGTCAGAAGTGCAGTTCATTTCAATATTAGCGCCAGGGCATGTCAAGCTGATATATGACTGATAGAGTGAGACCTATAGCCCTAAACATTTCTGCCAAAAATGTTAGGGGCTTAAAGGAGTCTTCGACCAATCTTTGACACATTTTTGGTCATGAGACATAATGAGAACCAATGAGGTTAGATGCTTGTAACAAAGGTAATGGTTGGGAAAGGAGGAGGCAGGAACCGGCTGAACAGTCAAAATAATATTTAATAAGAACTTAGACACACAGAACACAAACGCATACATGGCAGCTGCATGTTGCTCTCTCGAACTGCCGCGTTCCGCTGCATTTACCCCTCTCCTCGGCTGATTAGCCCAATTGGGGGCCGGGCGTGCATAGTCACGGCCCGGCCCCACCGTCCTCCTCGTCACAATGCTATTGATGTAGCCGCCATTTTTTAATTAAGCACCTTATTAATGATTTGATTTAAAAGGATATTTCAACCAAAAATGAAAATTCTCTCATCATTTACTCACCCTCATGCCATCCCAGATGTGTGTGACTTACTTTGTGTTCAGCAGAAGAAAGTATTTAGAAGAATTTCTCAGCTCTGTTGGTCCGTACAATGCAAGTGAATGGGGACCAAAATTTTGAAGCTCCAAAAAGCACATAAAGGGAGCATAAAAGTAATCCATAAGACTCCAGTGGTTAAATCCATGTCTTCAGAAGCGATATGATAGGTATGGGTGAGAAACAGATAAATATTTAAGTCATTTTTTACTCTAAATTCTCCTCCCTGCCCAGTAGGTGGTGATATGCACGAAGACAAATTGCCAAAAAGAAAAGAAGAAGAATGTTAAAGTGAAGATTGATCTTAATTTCACGCTGCCTTTATATGCTTTCTGGACCTTCAAAATTTTGGTACCAATTCACTTGCATTGAGTGGACCTACAGAGCTGAGATATTCTTCTAAAAAAAGTTGGTTTTGTTCAGCAGAAGAAAGAAAGTCATACACACATGGGATGGCATGAGGGTGAGTAAATTATGAGATTTTACATTTTTGGATGAACTGTCCTTTTAAGAGTGAATGACAAATTAGATCAAAAAGCGATCGTATTGCTTCAGAAAACTTGGAATAAAGTGCATGAATCGTATCATTTACTTTTATTGTGGTCTGTGGAGACTTTTTTTAAATTCACCTTTTGTGTTCAAATGGCAGAAAGTCATACAAGTTTGGAGTGACATTTGGTTGAGTAAATAATGACAGACTTGTTATTTTTGGGTGAAATATCCCTTTAAGGCATATAGACAGATGGCCTTGCTTTTAAGTTATACTGTTCTTTGTTCTTTCCATGAAAGTGGACGACTAGAATGTGCACCAGTGGTCTTTTAAAGACTTGGCAACAAAATACCTTCACTTCATCTTCTTTTTCACATCCCTCATCTCTCCCTTTTACCCTCCCACCCTTTCTTCGTTGTGCGTGCAGCCAATGGGATCCAGATCATGAAAGAATGTCAGGAGTTGTTTTTTCATGTTGGCAGCAATGCAGTAACTTAAATAAAGAAGCACTAACTGCAGTGTAATTACACGCCACTGTGGCCTTGTGGGCACGGACTGCTACAGTGGACATCCTCCAATGTTTTTTCAATGCACTGAGCTTCTGCCTCTCTCTTTGAGGATCCTGCTGGTTTCTTCTGGTCTCCAATGAGAAAATAGGCTGTAAGGGCGGCACTACCCGCTCCAGTGGCACTGACCATCTGTGAGTTGGCCAAAGGTCATCCAGCTCTCCATTCCCTCTATTTTTCCAGCTCATCTGGGGGTCAGGAAAGGGTAATTATGTATTTCTGATGAAGTTCTTTGGCAAACAGATACACATGAAGCAGGTGATCCCAGACTGCTAGGCAGGATGCCAATCATGTGTGTGTGATCTGATGTGTTAACCCAGATGGACTTGATATGGCTTTAATCATGGTTGTTTTGTTTAAATATTAGAGAAATATCTGCAGATGTTCATGAAATTGACTTGATTGACAGTTGTTAAAACTACTGTTCTAATGTTGTGGAAGACCTTAACAGAATAGTTAACCAAAAAATTAAATTTCTCATCATTTACTCATCCTCATGCCATCCCAGATGTGTATGACTTTCTTTTTTCTGCAGAACACAAATTAAGATTTTTAGAAGAATATCTCAGCTCTGTAGGTCCTCACAATGCAAGTGAATGGGTAAATGTTGACACTCCAAAAAGCACATAAATGCAGCATAAAAGTAATCCATAAGACTCCAGTGGTTAAATCCATATCTTCAGAAGTGATATGATAGATGTGGGTGAGAAACAGATCAATATTTAAGTCATTGTTTGCTAATAATTCTTCTCCCTGCCCAGTAGGGGGCGTATGCATGAAGAATGTAAATCACCAAAAACACAAGAAAAAGAATGTGAAAGTGAAAGTTAAAGTGGAGATTGACTGAGCAGGGAGGAGGATTTATAGTACAAATTTACTTAAATATTGATCTGTTTCTTACCCACACCTATCATAACATTTCTGAATACATTGATTTAACCACTGGAGTCATATGGATTATGTTTATGCTGACTTAAGTGATATTTGGAGCTTCATAGGCCTGATCACCATTCACTTGCATTGTATGGACCAAAAGAGCTGAAATATTCTTCTAAAAATCTTCATTTGTGTTCTGCTGAAGAAAGAAAGTCATACACATCCAGGATGGCATAAGGGTGAGTAAATGATGAGAGAATGTTCATTTCTGGGCGAACTATTCCTTTAAAGGAACACAAAAAGACAGAATGCTAGGGACTGATAGCCTCAGTCACCATTCACTTTTATTGTATGGGAAAATATGCAATGAAAGTGAATGGTGACTGAGACTGAATATTCTGCCCAAAATCTACTTTTGTGTTCCACAGAAGAAAGAAAGTCATAGGGGTTTGGAACACTTGAGGGTGAAAAAAAATCCCTATACCTTTCACTTTATATTGAGAGGTTTTGGGGGGTGAATGGCAGGTCAAACTTTTGTCTTTTTCTGAGATGAAGAAATCTACAGTATGTGGATGGAGCACATGCTGCAGCATCCTGTTTACCAAAAGAATTCAACCGCACTCCACACAGGACCTCTAAACAAGAACTGGATGCAGTGTGTGAACAGTGGTGAGTGAGAGTGTATGAAAAACAAACTCAGACTATGCATGGGGATTAATGGTAAACCCATATTAATACAACAAATAGTGGATATTCAGTTGACAGTTGCAATTAAAGAAATATTCCGGCTTCAAAATAAGCTCAGTTAACACCATTTGTGGCATAATATTGATTACCACAAAAAATAATTTTGACTCGTCCCAACCTTTCTTTGAAAAAATACAAAATCGAGGTTACAGTGAGGCACTTACAATGGAAGTGAATGGGGCCAATATTTGGATGGTTTAAAGGCGGAAATGTGAAGCTTATAATTTTATAAAAGCACTTACATTAATTCTTTTGTTAAAACTCATCTATTATTTGAGCTGTAAAGTTGTTTAAATTGTTATTTACTGTTGCTTTAGGGTTTGTTGACATTACATCGTCATGGCAACAAAGTTGTAAAACTGGAAATAATTTTATACAGAAAAGGTTAGTACGCGATTTTATCCCACTTAAATCATGTAAACACACATATTGCTTACATCTTCTGGCTATACTTTTGAAATAGTGAGTATTTTAACATTTAAATATTGGCCCCATTCACTTCCACTGTAGGTGCCTCACTGGAACCCAGATTTGTGCTTTGTTTTTTTTTTAAGAAAAGAAGGGACGAGTCTAAATTATTTTTTGTGTTAATCAGTATTATGCCACAAATGCTGTTGATTGAGCTGAACTTGTATTGAACTCGGAATATTCCTTAAACTTTAAGAATAAATGTGAGTAAGATTTGTATCACTCTTAGGCTATATCTTTTTATGAATAACCAAGAAAGTTGCCGGTTTGCTTAAAAGCTGCAAACATGCCATATCAAATATCATTATATAACACTGCAAACAATATAACATTTTAATGAAAAAATTACAATACAATACAAAACACTATACTGTAGATGCAATACACATGCGGTGTATAATGGTGTAGTAGGCGAAGAGAGTTGAACTATGCAAAGCACGACATAATGGCGCACTAAGGGGCCGTTCAGTCCAAACGCGTCAAATAGAACAGATCGCGCACGTCTCGAGACGCGTTTTTAACAGTTAAAGTTATTTTTAACCTCACGCGGCGTCAATGAAAACGTGGCGCTCCTGTACGACGAGAAGCTGAAAAATTTGCGAGACGCAGGACGTCCGTCAAAGTCGTCTGTCTAGAGCACTTTTACATACAATAACAACTGAAGAACAGCGCAGGCGTATGCAAAATGTGTTCGGTGTGAACGGCCCCTGAGAGTAACTAAAGCACTGTTTATTTCAAGGAAAAAACAACCCCAGAGCAGCTCAATCGGTAATGCTATATTGGGCACGGAGTATCTTTGAACGGATAACAACAATGTCTGGGATGTATTTAGACATTTCTAAAAGTATCCCTCGTTATCATGGAGCGTAGTGAGTCCTGTAGACTTCAGCTCATCCTTTTAATATAATGTCAGTCAGTGTGGATGGCTGTACTCCACGCGCCGCCGCCTCCAGTGCGCAGGCGTAAAGTCAGAGCATTCAGTCCTGTTCCAGCTGTTGTGCATTCCACAGCACAACGGAGTCGCCGCTGGCCAAGAGCGACAGGACAGCGCCTTCAGTCACCAAAAGAGCCACGGGAGATGATTCATTTCTTTTCATTTGACCAAAGTTGTTTCATTTGTTTTCCTCTGCATCATTAACACTGGGCAAAGCGTGTGGCTTACAAAGAAGAAATATTAAAAATATATTTTCTTTCTGTCACTTGGAAGGCGGACAGGATATATAAAGCGCACCTTTAGTAAGTGTTCTTGGAGCTGCCATTCAAGATGACAGACGTCGTTTCGGCAATGGTGAGACCATTAATCTTTAAAATAACAGGACTATTTAATTTAATATTTAATAAAAGTTTCTTAAGGTATGTATCAGAACTTTTTCCAAATAAGAGCACAGTGCCCCTTCCTATTTGTCAACACCTGTTTGCTTATGCTTCACGACTGAACAAACTGCAGTACATTTTCTTGATGATATGCGTAAAAACACTCTTTTGGTCGCACTCAAGTCACTTTTGGTTGAGTCTTGGCGCAAGTCTTGGCATGACACTATGTGTTGTGACTGCTGAATTCGTCATGCGCAGTTTTGTGCACTGAATCATGACTGTGATGCTCCAAAGATATAGGCATCATGGAGTAGACATCAAGATAGCCCACTTTTGAAAAGAACAGGTGATAAATTTGTGCCATGCTGAGGTGAGATTTCTCAAGACATTGCTGCCTGATTTCAGTCTCTGACAAAGGATAATCAATAAATTGAACTAAATTACCAATTCAAAGTTTAAAGTTTACTCGCTGTGTCACGGTGTAATCTTTTTTTAACAGAACAGACAAGACATGTTTGATGGCCCATCTACTGTGAAAAAAACAACAGCATTAGAACCGAGTGCTGTAATAACAGCTCTTATAAAAATGCAAGGTTTAATTTAGAGTGAATCCATTATTTAATATTCCAAATGTTTAATATTGAATATTTTGTTTTATTGTGATTTCAGACTGTTATAGGAAAGGTCTTTGCCAGGCACTAAGCACCTGTTCAAGTAGGGTAGAGAAAGTCTGCATTAGACCATCAGATGGTACACTGTAAATACTAATAGTTATCTCAAATAAAAAAGAACAAAAAATAGTTGACTCAACTTAAGCTTTATTTTTTACAATTCTTACTAGTTTTAATTAAGTTACCTTTACTCTATAAAGCCTAAAGTTGTCATTAATAAAAACAATCAAGTGAACATAATTAAACAGTACTTGAAATGTCACATTTTGGAATCGTAACTCAAATATACACGTTCTTTAAACTTTGGCTTTGAGTACAACTAACTCAAAATTTTCTAGTACAAAATTATGGCTGTGTGGGATACCCATAAGCCCTTGCGCTTAAAGAGCACCTATTATGGTTTTACCTTTACCTTTCATGTAGTGTGTTATATAGCTGTTTGTGAATGTAAAAAAGTCTGCAAAGTTTCAAAAATCAAAGTGCATGAAATATGGAGTTATTGACTCCCAAAAGAAAGAACTGATTCTAAACACCTGAAACGAGACGTGAGTAATTCCACACTTACTTCCTGTACTAACCTACGTAATTTAGTAACAAAAAACCCGCCTCTGGTCTGTTTACATGTACAGCCAGTGCAGGCTGTTAGCCTGTTAGCCTCTACTAATAGGCTAACTCATGATATTGTCAAACTACATATAAACTTACCACTGTGAAACGCCCTGTTCTCGTCGTACTTGCGATGGTGGTTCGGTTGATCTTCCGATATATCACTATCGGACTTAGGTAAAACAGACATTTTTTCAGATGGAGCTGAAACTCGGATATGGTAGTGGGCGTTTCCTTTCCGACACACGCTTTAAGCGGTAGGCCAAACACAACAGACTGGGACATCTGACCAATCAGAGCAGAGTAGGCTCTCTGAAAGGAGGAGTTTAGAATGAATCCTTTAGAACGGATCATTGAACGAGTCGTTTTTGACACTGGGGAAAAAAAGGTAATGCTGCAATTTAAATTATGAGCAAATGAAAGTGTTTTCTGACCTTGGATGCATGTAAATCTATTGTATGAGACCTTTAAAACACAGTTAGCACGTTTAAAAACCATAATAGGTGCTCTTTAAATAAATTATGTGTGTTTGGTCAAAACAAGGGAACTTATGTAGAAAAATGCTTATTTAAAACTGTATAAAGTTTTAATTCTTATGACTGTTGTTGTTGTTTTGTTGTAGCTGGTTGATAGTTGTGATTTTTGTGAAGACATCATGAGGGTGATTAGTGTTACCTCTGGTGAACTTGGAGCCTGTTAAATTTAAGTAATTCGTCTCTACTCAATTGTAGTTTACAAAAGTGCATATTTTTGTTCACTAAGAAGTACTGAGGAGAATCCAATGTGCCAAATGGCTACCCTAGAGTCCAGTCATAAGTTCCCTTATACTAAATAAGCTACATGCTATAACTCAATTTAAATCATGAAATAAAAACAGCGATAATATAATTGCAGATGAGTTAATTATACTTGTAACTAGTAAACTATACATAAATAATTAAGTACACTTTACTTGAGCATAAAAAAGCATGCAAACCAATTGCCTTAAAAAATCTAAGTAAAGTCAACTAATTAAATTTTACAGTGTATGGTTGTAAAAATACTGACCCAGCCAATCAAGACAAAATTATTGTGGGTTGCTTTACATGATGATAAAAAATAAACAACAAATATCAAATACAATAGATAAAACATAAAATAAAACAAGTGTGTAGCTGGTTAAGAGGAAAAGAGAAAAGGAAGACATTGGTAATTTGAAAGCAACAATTATTCCATGAGTCAGTAAGAGAGGATGAAAGCAAGAAAACATGAAGACAGACAAAGAGGGAGATGCTTGATGCTATACAGATGAACCAGATGCTGTGGTTGTGAAAACACTCAACCTGTCACTCATTACACAATTGGGCTCAGGTGTGTAACCTCTGAACCAGCTGACTCACTGGGCTCTCACAGAGGGGACAGGTGTGAAATCATTGTTCATTATAGTGCACGTTCACTGGTAGACATGCTGAGTGATGATTCTGTCAATTGGTGTAATACATGGCATATAGTCTGTTTGCATTTAAAAACACCTCTAGAGTGAAGCAAATAGACAAGAAATGCAGTTTATAGAAAACAGGATACTTTAAATGGCTTTGCATGTAAAAGCTTAACATATGATGGTAGTAGCCCCTCTGAAAAATCTGTGCTTGTGAGACGAATACTGTTAAAATAATATTACATAAGGTTTTGCAGCTTCATTTGGATTTCCATATGATTCTTATTCCTGCAGCCAGACAGCTGTAACAACATTCCACACTCTTTTATTTGTTGGCATTAGAATTTAGGGCTAATGATTTAAAAGGTCTAAAGATGTTTTTTCAGACAGTTTTGAAATCTTGCATAATAATGATCTGAGTGACTTATTTATGCAATTCCTCAAGTCTTTAATTGAAAAACAAAATATCCACGAGAGATGTTCGCCCCACCGCAACATATTGTTCCAAATTGCTGTCATAATTATAGTCTTTATTGCGAACCATTGTTATTTTTAAATGTATCAGCAGTCATATCACCCTCCTTTTAATGAAACATAATGATTTTCAGTGGCCAGAGTTGGTGAAAGACTAGAAGGGGAGGAAACTGAGAACAGAGAGTGATTTGTCTACTTAAAAGATCTCACATCATTGAGTGTGTCTAGGGGAAGCAAGGGGCTGCTTCAACCCCTCATAGAGCTGGATGCCATGGAGGGAATCACATATTAAGCTGAGGTCCAACCACGATGAGATCATTGTCACATGTGACAGACTGGACTAAATAAGCAGCTTGGTTTCACCACCTTTGAGAGATCAGATGAGCTTTCTATGTTGATGTTATTAAAGAGAAGATTGAGTGATATTTAATCAAAAAATGACCCTTCCAAGCATGGTAAACACATCATGTCATGGCATCTCTTTAACATGGCACCATACAGTACTAATGAAGACGAATTCAGAGCCTGCACAAAGCCTGCATTCATGATGCTTCTTGTGTCTAAGGTTATGTTTGCACAGATCTCACTGTAAAATTGGCGACAGCAGTTCAAAAGTTCTACTAGTGATGTCGCTCTGTGCTTACAGAAATTTAAAGAACTGCCCCCAGTGGCCAGAAGCTGGAAGTGTTGTTGAACATATGAGCACACATGAGCTTCATTTTCTGTGCAAAATGTCCACAGAGTGACACCAAAAACAAGCTGTAAAACGAGTTGTTTTTAGTTCTAAATGATGTTGTACAGTCAAAAGGAATGCATATTTTATTAACCATGTACCCTAACCCAAACCCCAACCTAACAGTAGTGATAGGTCATTCATAAACGATTCGTTCATTTTGAAATGATTAGTTCACCTCTCGAGTCTTCTGATCCGAGTCGTTCATTCTTTTGTCACGTGACAGCCGTATACGCTATGCAGTGACAAAAGAACGAACGACTCCAACAAGAAGATTCCAGAGGTGAACTTATCTTTCTGTTTCTCATAATTTGTTCTTGCCTGCATTATCAATTTTTCCATATTGGGACTATAATCAAAGTTTGTGTAAGTAGACGTGTTGGGGGGGATTTGGCTATTGAAAATGTAACATTTTAATTTAATTCTGCTCAAATGAACAAAATAAACTAAATGACTTGAATACAAATTCCTTCATTTTGCTGAACAAGACTCAAAGATTCAAGTCAGTAAAATGATCCAATTTTCCCATCACTACCTAACAGTGAAGTAGAGTAAAAATGTTATCTTTGAGGGGAAAATGCAACCTCCGAATCACACTCATTATCTATCATGTGAACACGATTATTTCCTGGTTTCCTTGGGGCCAGAATCTGTGTCTCTGGTAGCCCTTTTCCACCAAAATTGCGATGGTTCTCGTGCCAAGCCTGTGCTCGGCTAGTTCACGGCCGGGGCAATCTGGAGCCTATCGTAAACCGGTCGCGCGTTTCCACTGACATGAGAACCGAATGGTGACATAACGTGTTCTGTGTCTATGTGGTAGTTTTACTTGACTATCTCACCTGCCCACAAACAAACATGGTGCTCCACAGTGTTTGTGTACAGCTTTTACTCCTGTGTTTGTGGACATATTTAAACACAGAGAAATGCATTCTAACAAGATTGCCAGAGAAGACATCAATGCTCAAGACGACAGGCAACGTAATTACATTATTTTGTATGAACTTCTTAATGTGGCTTAACTTGTTAAATACTATAAACTGTAACAGTGGAATCAGTTATTAACACTGGTGTAGCAGACGTTATGTTTGGATTTTTGCCATAGCTTATAATATTGCGTTTATGTCTTGATTGGGAATTTCACCAGTTTACTTCACAGATAGCAAGACATTGGACTAACCTAACTAAGTGAGTAGTTGGTTAAAAATTCCATTACTGAACATAAACAATGCACAAAATAAGATGATAAGAGCGTAAGGAAATGTAACAAATTTGGCAAATGTTTTAACTTAACGAGGTCAGCCACAGAAGAAACCGCCGATTCTGTGTTTATCTCGAGCCTGACTGACTGAATTCAATGGCGGTTATTTAGCTGACTGGTCGGTATCAAAGACATCATTGCTCCCACCACTGTTGCTTTTGTTTAGGTCCTTCTTATGGTCCCTGCGTAAGTTGATTTGGTCAATCGTCCGATTGAAGCCGGTGTGCATAATTTCTTACCTTATCTCCTCGTAGACTCTTTTTTTCCCCTTTACGATCTTTCTAGTTTATCTTGGATCTCCGTAGAAGACCATATCTCGTGTGTGCTTGTTTCCTTCACGTTTTCTGAACGCTTTTGGCATCTGACGTTTTAATGTTTTTTTTATTTTTGTTATAGAGTGAAGAAGTACTCCTTGCTGCAGAGTGTAGCTAGCCAAATTGTTGTTGTTTGTAATGTTACCTGGTGACGAAACATTATCCCGCCTCCAGATGTCTTTGGTTCCTGAGTAGAGGCCAGCAAGCATTTGGGGCCGGTGCAAAACCAGTTTGTCTGCCCCAGAACAGTTTGAAAATTTGAACCGGCCCAGGAACCTGCCTCCAAACCATGTTGGTGGAAAAGGGAAATGGGACTGCTAAAACTACATGCTATCAGTTGGACCATAGGAAAAGTTAAGCAAATTTCAACTGATGCAAAAATGTGTAATGGGAGATGGCACTTGTAAGTAACTCAGCAGATTTTGGTCGATTTCAGGGTACCATAACATTCAATAGCAACATGTCGAATTTCCTATGTGATCACGTTGGTTAGGAATAGCATACTACCATACTATTTGTACTATTCCTGTATGTTTAATCGTGGTATTCATTCAGTATATAGTATGTGCACAGTATGCAAATTTTCTGCATGCATAGAATACCCAGATGACGTACTGCATTTGCCAAAATGTGCAGTATACAACAGAGCACACTGCAGTATACCAGAATGCAATGTGCATGACATTACAACATTTTGATCTTCCCATCTGTGTTACAGCTGAGCAGATGGAGTCTTTAGGAATTCCCTCCCACGTCAAGTCTTGTGAAAAAAAGCCTCAAAAAGCCCTTTGTGTCAAATTCTGGCCTTGCATCTCCTTCTGTTTCTTCATCTGAGATATGACATACGTATCAATGTTCTTACAAAGACCCCATGAAATGATTTGATGGGCACATCCTTCTTTCCTGTGCTGATGTATTGAAACAGGATGTTGGGGCAGGACAGATTGAAGGCTCATCCCTTTTTTAAATAGCTAAAAGGCTTCAGTTACTTAATAACAATAACCATGATTTGCTACATGCAAGTGGCCCATCAGAGGCAGATGATATTAAAAGAAGGGAATTGTCATTCTAGATGCTGTAATAGTTAAGGATGGGCAAGGAGGAGGTGGGAACCCGGCTGAACAGTAAATGTAATTTTTTTTTTTTTACTTTATTTTAAGGGGATATTTCCCCTTTTTCACCCAATTTGGAATGCCCAACTCCCAATGCACTTTTAAGTCATCGTGGTCGCGTAGTGATTCACCTCAATCCGGGTGGCAGAGGACAAATCCCAGCTGCCTCCACGTCTGAGACCATCAATCTGCGCATCTTTTCATGTGGCTTGTTGAGTGCGTTGCCACGGAGACATAGCACGTGTGGAGGCTTCACGCCATCCACTGGGGCATCCACGCTCAACTCACCACACGCCCCACCAAGAACAAACCACATTATAGCGACCACGAGGAGGTTACCCCATGTGACTCTACCCTCCCTAGCAACCGGGCCAATTTGGTTGCTTAGGAGACCTGGCTGGAGTCACTCAGCATGCCCTGGGATTCGAACTAGCAAGCTCCAGGGGTGGTAGCCAGCATCTTTACCACTGAGCTACCCAGGCCTCATGTAAACGTAACTATTAATGATATAAATGAACTTTAAACAACATAAAACATAAGGACACACTATGCAACACATGCATTGTGGCCGCGTGCGTCTCTCTCTCTCTCTCTCTCAAACTGGCGTCTCTGGCTCCCCTTTATCTCGCTCTCCCTCTGATCAGCTGATTCAGCGCTGGCCATGCACCCTCACGGCCCGGCCACGCCCTCCTCCTCATCACAAGTGCATATTATTGGACAAAACATTGGACACGCTCATGAGTGCAAGATGAGTCAAAAAAATGTAGGTAAATTTAACGGTACAAGAATGTAAAAATACTACTGTAAAAAACCTGTAATTGGTTAACGGATAGTTACCTTAACACATACGGTAAAAGATGATACTATATTTAATATATTTATACATGACAAACATGTAATTTTATGGTAAAATAATGTAAAAAAATGTTAGATGTTAAAAGTATGATTTTACTGTATAATTAACAGTAAAGATGTATATTACATTTAACAAGAGAATACATGTACTTTTTACAGTAAACTATTCTTAAAATTACGGTGAAAAGCAATTGTCGAGCGTTCCCAGAAGTCCCTGCATGACCCATCACATTTCATTATATTTATGGGAATAGTTATGTTTCTTCTTATTTTTAATATCTGTGTTATATTTTATGTAGTTTGGTTAATGTTTATTGCATTATTTTAGTGTCACGTGTTACACTGATGGTGTTTTGTGTTTGGTGAGTGACACTGTGCACTACATGTGTCTTTACGTGTGTATTAATTATTGATCCTGGATGGGCCACTCTTGATGAACTGTAAGTCATCATGTGACCTTTTGTAGATACTGTGGTGATTATTAATACATTGTAAAGTGAAAAGCAGACTTTTATAGTTCCATGAGGTTAGTTTATCAAGTTTATTTAATTTATTAATATAAACGGTAGTGTACTGTAAAATATACAGGCATTAAAATTACATCACGTGAAGCTTGAAACATGTTCACTGTATTTCTTATGGTAAATTTCTGGCAACCACATCTGCTTGTATTTTACCATAAAATGTAAAAGATTTTACAGTGTAAGTTAATTATGTCAACTTTTATGAGTACACTAGCATATAGATAGCTTCAAATCTAACAGAAATGGACTAAAAGCCATGAAAACTCAAATTGTGATTTCATGAGGTCTTTAACACTCCACAAAAAACTCTCTCTCTCTCTCTCTCTCTCTCTCTCTCTCGCTCTCTCTCCCTCCTCTTGTTTCACTGTGCACTCTGTTTTCACATTTTCTTCCTTTCATCCCTTCTCACTGTCATAAAACAAATGGTGTTTTTAAATTAACACCCTCTCGTCTTCCTTCCCCCACTACCAACCACACAATCATTTGATTTCTTTCCTGCAAGTAAATAACCCACAGCAGTCTTTATCAAAGGTCTACCCTCTTTGTGTGCTGTAGACATCTGAACATGCCTGAACATTGCAGCTTTCACCTGGATCAAGAGGTCTTAACAATAAAAGCCATAGTAAGCATCACCAATATGTAAACAGCAAACCTGCCCTTATCGCGCCACAGTTACCCACATCTACAATCCTGAGAGCTGATTGGATAAAGAGGTGCTGGAGAGGAATGTAGCTGGTATCCTGGGGTGACATAGTTCTCAAAAGCATAACACTGGGACATTCCTGCAGGAACACGCCTGTCTACCTGTCAGGTCAAAGAAAGTGGATAAAGGGATTTATGGTTCATGTGCCGTGTTATTGAGCTTTAAAATGGGTCATCATGTTATAGTCAAGTGCCCCCTTGAGAAGTGGCCAACCATGAACTTTGGGCCTTTAAGCTCTTAAAGGACTTAAATAAATTAAAGGTAACCTTTAAGTTGAATTAACCTAAATTTAAACCTCAATTTGAATTACTGAATGCACTACTGTTTGTTTCTGTTCACCTTAATGCAACTGAGTTTAGAGTTTAAATACCTTATCTGTTATTTATACGATAGTGAAGTAAATGTACAGGTTTTTATCATACAGCTAATATATACAGTATATACATACTCAAAATATAACAATGTATATTTACATTATACATTGGTGGCCAAAATTTGGAATAATGTACAGATTTGGCTCTTATGGAAAGAAATTGGTACTTTTATTCACCAAAGTGGCATTCAACTGATCACAATGTATAGTCAGGACATTAATAACGTGAAAAATTACTATTACAATTTGAAAATAAATTTCAGAACTTCTTAAACTACATCAAAGAGTTCACATAAAAAATCCTCCACGTGCAGCAATGACAGCTTTGCAGATCCTTGGCATTCAAGCTGTAAGTTTGTCCAGATACTCAGGTGACATTTCACCCCACGCTTCCTGTAGCACTTGCCATAGATTTGACTGTTTTGTCAGGCACTTGTCACGCACCTTACAGTCTAGCTGATACCACAAAAGCTCAATGGGGTTAAGATCCATAACACTCTTTTCCAGTTATCTGTTGTCCAATGTCTGTGTTTCTTTGCCCACTCTAACCTTTTCTTTTCCTGTTTCAATAGTGGCTTTTTCTTTGCAGTTCTTCCCATAAGGCCTGCACCCCTGAGTCTTTTTACTGTTGTACATGAAACTGGTGTTGAGCAGGTAGAATTCAATGAAGCTGCCAGCTGAGGACATGTGAGGCGTCTATTTCTCAAACTAGATACTCTGATGTACTTATCCTCTTGTTTAGTTGTACATCGGGCCTTCCACATCTCTTTCTGTCCTTGTTAGAGCCAGTTGTCCTTTGTCTTTGAAGACTGTAGTGTACACCTTTGTATGAAATCTTCAGTTATTTGGCAATTTCAAGCATTGTATAGCCTTCATTCCTCAACACAATGATTGACTGATGAGTTTCTAGAGAAAGCTGTTTCTTTTTTTGCCTTTTTTGACCTAATATTGACCTTAATATATGCCAGTCTATTGCATACTGTGGCAACTCAAAAACAAACAAAGACAATGTTAAGCTTCATTTATCAAACCAAATAGCTTTCAGCTATGTTTGATATAATGACAAGTGATTTTCTAGTACCAAATTAGCAATTTAGCATGATTACTCAAGGATAAGGTGTTGGAGTGATGGCTGCTGGAAATGGGGCCTGTCTAGATTTGATCAAAAATGTCTTTTTTCAAATAGTGATGGTGCTGTTTTTTTTACATCAGTAATGTCCTGACTATACTTTGTGATCAGTTGAATGCCACTTTGGTGAAATAAATTACCAGTTTCCTTCCGAAACAGCAAAATATGTACATTATTCCAAACTTTTGGCCACCAGTGTATATATAAATACTGTTTGTGCTCTGGTGTGACAAAAGGAAGTATATAAGCATGGCTATGGGTGTGCTCAGATTTTACATGGGCATGTGGATTGGATATAAGGGTGTTTTAACAGCAGTGAGTGACCTCATTCAGGAAGTGAGTTTTGTATCTGAGGAAACGGGACCACCATGAGCCGGTAATGATCAAATGTTCTTCTCAGGCTGAGCAGGAATGGCACATCAAGCAGAAAATGGGGAAAATGTAATGGCTATTTTCCTGCAGCTATTTTATATTATATAATATATATTGTAAAGGAAGTTTGAGTTGCAGTGATTCACTTTAAGATGTGCTTGAACTCAAATCGAGACATTGAACCAACAGAACCAGGGAACGGACAGACTTTCATTGTTCCACTTTCTTACTTGCCCAGCAGTTTGTTGGATATATAGTACTGTACTGTGACTAAGTCTCGGGTCAAGACTGGAGAACACTGAGTGGCCACAAAAAGTAGTGGAACAAGTCCATACTTAATGTGATGAAGAGGTTACACCTGTGGTGGACTTGAGGATCATTGATTTCATACATCCACCAAAAATTACCTTGGTCCAGTTGGTTAAAAGTAGTTGTTAAACTTAAGAAAAGCGAAGAGAAAAGGTCTACCAGAATTTGTTGGCAGATGACACTTGGTTAATATTTTGTTTCTAATTATATTAATACATTTAAAGGGATAGTTCACCCAAAAATGAAAATTCTCTCATCATTTACTCACCCTCATGCCATCCCAGATGTGTATGACTTTCTTTCTTCTGCTGAACACAGATGAAGATTTTTAGAAGAATATCTCAGCTCTGTTCATCCTTTAAATGCTTTAATGCTGCTTTTATCTGCTTTTTGGTCCTTCAAATTTCTGGCCACCATTCACTTGTATTGAAAGGACCAACAGAGATTAGATATTCTTCTAAACGTCTTCATTTATTAAATGATGAGGGAATTTTCAATTTGGTTGAAATATCCCTTTAAAGTGTGGTTTAAGTGTGCCTTCCTTTTGGTGCCACAGTATATATATGTGTATCTGGGCCCTCTAACTACAACTCTGGGGTGAGGTGGCTGGACCAAAGCAAGGGCAGTTTCTCACTACATCTCCACTGGCATGGTATGCCAAAAACACCCAGTGACTCAGAAATAGAAGGCATGGAACATTCCTGCCTGTTCCTCCCACTCCAGATTTTTTTTCTCACTTCAGGAATCATTTTCACACACATTCCAACCTATGTTACGTGTGGCAGCTGGATTAGAGATTGTGAGTGTGTGCAGTCTGATGTTTATGACCCTTAGGGGCTGTTTGTGAGTGTCTTTGTGGTGCCTCTCTTGTTACTGGTGTGTCATTAAACATAATTTTCCTTATCTGGTTTCACTCTGGTTTTTTCATTGGTGTTCATGCTAGAACTGATAGATAACAAGGAATTGTTTGTGGATGTGTGCTCCCAATATTTGGGAGTCATTCTCCTAACATTGTGCAAAAGCAGTGCATGGACAAATGATTTGAAACTTATGTTGAACATCTGTATTTGGGTCATCATAAAGGGTTAGTTCAACCAAAAATGTCAAGTCTGTCATCATTTACTCATCCTCATGTCATTCCAACCCCATATAACTTTCTTTTTTCCATGTAACACAAAAGAAGTTTAGCAGAATGTTCATGCAGCTGTTTTCCATATAATGAACATATACAGTAAGTTAAAGGTTGCCCAATGCTGTCAAGCTCCAAAAAATGACAAAAAAGCACCATGAAAGTATGATTAAAGTATTCTATATGACTCATGTGCTATATTCCAAGTATCTTGAGGCCATATGATAGCTTTGAGAGAGGAACAGCTTGAAATTGAATTCTTTATTCAAAAAACAAAAAACAAAATTCTAAGCCACTGCAGCTCTCAAATCTTATTCACATTCACCACATTCAAATATGACACCTGAAGACATGTTGCACCAGGTTTGATGCAGAGACAGTGTAGGATGAGATGGGTAACTGTTGTACTTATAAATGGGAGAAATTGTAACTTTAGCTTTATATGGCAGCTGTAGGACTGGAAGTCCTGCTTTACAGTTAAAGAAATAGTTCACCCAAAAATGAAAATTCTCTCAACATTTACTTACCCTCATGCCATCCCAGATGTGTATGACTTTCTTTCTTCTGATGAACACAAATGAAGTTTTTTAGAAAATATCTCAGCTCTGTTAGTGCATACAATGTAAGTGAATGGTGGCCAGAACTTTGAAGCTCCAAAAAACATATGAAGGCAGCGTATGCTTTTTATAATTTCCACTTTCACTTTCACTTCCACATTCTTCTTTTGTTTTTGATGATTCACATTCTTCGTGCATATCGCCACCTACTTGGCAGGGAGGAGAATTTATGTAAAAAATTACTTAAATATCGATCTGTTTCTCACCCACACCTGTCATATAGCTTCTGAAGACATGGATTTAACCACTAGAGTCTTATGGATTAATTTTATGCTGCCTTTATATGCTTTTTGGAGATTCAAAATTCACTTGCATTGTATGAACCAACAAAGCTGACATATTTTTCTAAAAATCTTTGTTTGGCTTCAGCAGAAGAAAGAAAGTCAAACACCATCTGGGATGGCATGAGAGTGAGAAAATTATGAGTGAATTTTCTTTTTGGGTGAACTGTCCCTTTAAAAGAGCCAATCACCTTTTTGATAGAGTTGTCTGTCTGTTTACTGAATAACACTAGAGCAGTTTGAATTTTTTTTTTGCACAATCTGAGCTAAAGAAGTGCAATTTATGACACTATTGTTCTCCAAATTTACTGTTGTGTTGAAATATGTTATTTGATTGTAATCTTGACCAGTTTGGAGATTTCTGTCTTTCCCCATTCAAGTTGATAGGAGCTATACTGTATCCCGTTTGTATCCAGTAGAAAGACAGAAAATAGCTGCCTCGAAGCATTACAAACAAGATTGCCAGGGGACCTGACTTGCCTTAAAAGGACTTTGGTTTGATGTCAGTGATGCCAAGTGCCATTGGTTGTGCCGTTGATTAAGTAGTATGGACTTTTTATGGTACTTTTTTGTCATTTTCAAAGTTTAGACAGTGCTGACCCTGTTCACTTAGCAGCATGAACATTCTACTAAACTTCTCCTTTATTTTTTTAAATATGTCATATTTCCTGTGGGGGGAGTTACTGCATAAATTCCTGTTATGATTACATTCAACATTATACAACACCTATGTGTATGTTTAAAAATGTTGACTTTGTTCTCCTTGTGTGGTACAGGATACAGAGACAAAGTGCCCTGTGAGTTCCCTCGAACTGGAGTCAGATCAGAGCCTTGATTCTCCAAAGGTTAGTGGGCCATTTGTTTAGCTTTTCTTTGAGTTTTAGGAACTATTAATGATCTCTAATGCTAGAACCATCTGCTGTATTAGAGCCCACCCCTGGACTTGATTGACACAGGAAAAGCACTGAAAGTACAAACTGCCTCCCCTCACCTGGTCAGCCTGGGCAGCGGAAGACTCAGTGTAGCCATTACTCTACTACCTCTGAAAGAGGGTAAGGCCTCTCTCTCTGTCTCTCTCTGTTTGTCTTTATTTATCTTTTGATCTCCCTCCCTCACACACAAACCCAAATAACCATTAACAATGCCCTACACAAAGAATAGAGCTGTAAATAAGACCCTTTATCTTTGTAGCTCTATCTGTGTGTGTGGCTTGATGAAACGTGCATGCATGTGGCTTCTATTGTTAGTGCTGACTAGGGCCTCATTCGTGCAGGGATTGAATATGAGGTTATCATAGAGGAAGAAGGCAAAAGGATGAGGATTTTCTGTAAATATTCCCAAAACCAGATTCCGGTGTATCTCATTTTATCTTATTCCTGAGTGATCACATCTGTCAAGCTCCACAATGTACAAAAAACAAAAAAAAAAAAAAACACAAAAAAGGACCATAGAATTAGTTTAGATAACCCGTGGTCTACATTCCAAGTCTTTCTGAAGCCATACAATAGATTTGTGCGACGAACAGACATGCATTTTAAGCTAATGCTTTGTTTATGTTTTGTTTAGTGTTTTAAATGTAGTGTTTTTCAAAAATACTATTTATTTAGCAATTAGCATAAATATTACTGCAATAAAAGGAATGACATTTGGTCATGAGACACGAGACCAGTGACGTTTTATGTCAGTGAGCACATTTGAATGTACTGCAATAAGCAGGTAACTACCAAAAATCTGCTTATTAAAAAAATCTAACAACGCAAGAAAATTGCTTTAGGTTATCGGGTAATTCTCTGATTTTCACGTCAAAACGTAAAGAGGTATGCGCACAACACTTGCGCACATTGGATAAGCCGGTTAGAACACCAATAAAGATGTTTACATGCAACACAAATTGGGGTAATGGGCAAAAATCTGAAGATGTCAGCTTATTAAGCATAATCGGTGTAAGATTGTGCATGTAAACATGCTCAATGACTTCAAACTTGCTCCATATTTGATTTAAGAGCTACAGTGGAGGGGAGGATATTTAGTGATACAATTGAACAATTACTTTACTGATAAGAAGAGTTCACCTGTCTCCAATTACACACAGGTTTCAGGCTTGTCCTGATGACACCACATCTGCACACACACACTCCCCACACCCTTCCCCAGACCTCTTATCACGATCGTCATGGTAAACATTGGAATGCAATCGGAGAAGGGCGCAGGAAATGAAGTGTGCAACCTATCAGAATAGAGACAGGACGAGGAGTCAAGCTGACTTCCTCCCAGTGGGACTTAGCAGTAAAGTCACACAAGTATTACAGTACGTCCACAGCCATGGACACACACACACAGAAAACAATTTAAACCTGCTATTTCAGGGGAGTCCAATGATGTTTTGATATAAAAAATAGCAAATATTTGACTCTCACTATCTGTAAGTAATAGACTGTGAGGTGTTTTATTAAAACAGTGTAATGGGGCAATTTGCGTCACTGGTGGAGTGTGTGAGCCAGCAGAGGTCAGAGCGGAGTGGAAATGTAAAACAGAACTGTTTAAACACACACACGCGCACACACACCCACACCATTCCTCAAAACAGCATGCCTCTGTGTCAGGTTTTACTCTTAACATTGCCTGAAAATCGCTGACGACTCTGAAATCCCATTTCAATTAAATCCCAAAATTCAATTAAAAAGCCCCAAGGTGGTAAAGCAAAGACTCAAAGCCCCACATTTGGTCAGGATTCATTGGCACTGAATGAACCTGCTGGAATAACAACAGCACAATATGTAGGGATGTAGCGGATTTAAACATAGATAAACACACTGCAGGCATATTTATTTACAGTCTTACAATGTTAATTAAAACCAAACTTGAAACTACTGACAGATACACTAAAAGCTTGGCTTCCAAAAAGCATACCTCATATTTAAAGGGGAAGTACAACTACTTATAACTTAAAGTAGTTCAACTACAGTCAAGCTACTCCTTTAAAAAAAGTAGTTAGCTACGCTAGCAGCTACTTACAGAAAGTAGCTACCTACATTTTAAAGAGTGAAAAACATTTAGATATATAACAACTGGATTATATTATTTAATTCTGTTATTAATTATATCACCCAATATTTATATATTTAATTTGGGTGACCCTTATAACATTTTACCATGGTTAGAAACCATAGTTTAACCATGGTAATTGTAGTAAAACCATAGTAAACACAAAATTACTACAGACATGGTTTACTACAATATTACTATAGTAAAACCATGATTAATTTTTGTAAGGGTTAACAGAAAGGGTGACAACATTAAATTGAACATAAATGTATACTTACTAACACTCATAAACTAGAAAACACCCGATTTTACATAAATAAATAGAAATATAGTGATAAACAGCAGCAACACACTCAAAAAAGCAGACAAAGTCCCTTTAAGGCTGAACTGAGCTCAAGCGAATCAGTGATTCATATACAGCACAGTATATGAACTGTCCAAAAGAACTGACTAACTCAAACGAATCAGAGTTCCCAACGCTAAATATAAGGGAATAATTTCTATTTTAACTGGTACATTTACGTACATTAACTGTTCGAAAGAACCATTAACAAAATAATGAAAATTCTCTCATCATTTACTCACCCATCATTTACTGTCATTGCAGATGACTTTTTTTCTTCTGCTGAACACAATCAAAGATTTTCAGAAGAATATCTCAGCTATGTAGGTTCTCACAATTCAAGTGAATGGGCACCAAAATTTGTAAGCTCCAAAAAGCACATAAAGGCAACATAAAGAAAAGTAATCCATAAGACCCCAGTGGTTAAATCCATGTCTTCTGAAGCGATATGATAGGTGTGGGTGAGAAACAGATCAATATTTAATTCCTTTTTTACTATAAATTCTCCTCCCTGCCCAGTAGGTGGCAATATGCACAAAGAATGTGAATTGCCAAAAACAAAAGAAGAAGAATGTGAAAGTGAATGTGGGTATTGATCATAAAAAAGGACTTAAATATTGATCTGATTATCACCTACACCTATCATATTGCTTCTGAAGATATTGATTTAACCACTGGAGCCATGTGGATTACTTTTATGCTGCCTTTATATGATTTTGGGACCTTCAAACATTTGGTACCCATTCACTTGCATTGTGAGGACCTACAGAGCTGAGATATTCTTCTGAAAACCTTTGTTTGTGTTCAGCAGAATAAAGAAAGTCATACACATCTGGGATGACATGAGGGTGAGTAAATGATGACAGAACTTTCATTTTTGGGTGAACTATTCTTTAAATGATTTTCCCAGCGCTACACGAGGAAGGGAACAGTTTAGGTGAATCCATAAACCACTAGTAAACTACTCTCCAACACTGCTTATGCCATTGGTTGAGCCAGTGTTGATGTTGGTCAAGATTCTCAAACAAACAGAGCAATGTTTTGCAAGCACCATAGAGCCACATTATTTAGACTTTTTTCAGGGTAACCTACCAACTTCCAAATAGCTTACTTATAATTGACTATGCATATTAAGCTGGAATATGGAAGACTATTTGAATATTAAAGCAAATTACATGACCTTTAAAAAAATTTTATTGAAGGAGTGACACGCATAGGCCGTGATGATGCCCCTGTACCTCAAGACATCACTATAGAGGGACCCGGAATTGAAGCAGAACACTGCAAAATCGAGAACAGAGGAGGGTTCATCACTCTAGACCCCTGCGGACACATGTGTTCACTCGATGGGGTCCCGGTCACCAAGTCCACACAACTCACACAAGGTAACCATAACACAATTTCATTGGAGCATGACTTGGTTTTACTGCTGTGTACTAGATTGGAACAGTCTGTGAAATCAGACCTCATGCTGTGTTTGTTGTGCTTCAATGAAAATGCATTTACAGTTTAGGACTGCCATGCAGTTAAAGCTGCAGTGTGCAATTTATGCACCATTTGTGGCACCAAATTGAGTTGTAAAAATAATTTCAAAATTATTTTCAAGCAGGTTTCTTATTTTATTATATCCCTGTATGTGGTCACAGACAAATAATTTTGAATGGTGAAATCGCTCACAGAAACTTTTACTTCTCCTCTGTCTTGTCTGCACTCGACACATGACAGGAGACTGATGACTTGAGCTCCACTGACACCATCTTTATTCCTTTTGGCTGTCGCTGCCGAAAGTCACTCTTCATTTGCATAAAGTTACACTTTTCTGTAGTTGCTGCCCCCATCTAATCGCCAGAGGTCGCTGTCGCTCGTGTCGCCGTAAGTCACTAGCTCTCATTGAAAATGAATAAGAGCATGCCACTTTGTCTCTAGAAGTCGCTGCATGTGTGAACTGGGCTTGGAAAAGTGTAAAGGGGAAGAGGTGTATGACCTGAGAATGAAGTTATGTTATGTATTGGAAATACATAATGTGCCTTTTCCTGCAGGGTCTTGGTTTTGGCACCACGCAGAGTGTAATTGCTGTGGTTTTGGATCGTTTTTTAATGCAATACTGTGACTCAGAGCTTCCGCAAGCAAAAGTGTAAGCTACAGAGCTCAAAACAAGGTTGACTGATTTTCTTTCCTAAGGTTGTATTTTCCCATAATTCCTGCATGCTTGAGCCCCGACGAGTTCCTCAACAAACCATCCATCATTCTCTTCGCTTATTCTCAATCTTTCTACTTCTCAGTGTGAGCCACTCGGTTAAACATTCACTAGACATATTTATTTTGACACTCTTCAGTTGTGAAGTGCAAATATTGAGTGGATAGTGAAATGTGTCATTAACCTGTCTTTGTTTCTGTGGGAGGGACTTACATTGTCAACAGTAATGCATATGAAGGCAGCTTTCTTTTAGCTTTTGAATCTTTGTTAAATCCATTTTATTCAATGACTCAGAAGTACAGAGAGACCAGTTATGAAGGATCTCACATTTGTACATCTGTACTGTAGAAATTAGCCACAAACCCTAGTGAAAGGATGCAAACTATGAATGTAAAATTGAGACATCTTTGAGGCTAACCTCCCCCAGTTTGGGGCAAATAGGTTAAAGGGATAGTTCACCCAAAATAAAAATTCTCTCATCATTTACTCATCCTCATGGCCTCCCAGATGTGTATCACTTTCTTCTGCTGAACACAAATTAAGATTTTTAGAAAAATATCTTAGCTCTATTGGTTCATACAGTGCAGTTGAATAGTGGCCAGAACTTTGAAGTTCCAAAAAGCATATAAAGGCAACATAAAATTAATCCATATGACTCCAGTGGTTACATTGATATTTTCAGAAGCGATATGATAAGTGTAGTTGAGAAAAGGATCAATATTTAAGTCCTTTTTTACTATAAATCTCTACTTTTACTTTCACATTCTTTTTCTTTGTGCATATTGCCACCTACTGGGCAGGGAGGAGAATTTAAAAAAAATATGCACATTCGAATATTAAAACTGTGCATTCTAATTTTGGATGTGTGCCAAGAATTGACGATGATTTCAGATCGATTACATTCTTGCGCTAAAAAAGGCCAGACACAGCGCAACAAATACAGTTTAACAGAAAGCAGGTGTCTCAATATGCTTAAAAGTTATTTTTAATTAGACACATCATCTAAAAAACAGTGTTCCTGCACGAGATGCTGAATAAACAAAAACAAAGGGAAACAAAGACGTTCGTCTAGCGCACATTTACATAGAAAAACATATAGATGGTTGCAAAAGCATTAGGTGTGGACAACCCCTTACAGTAGGTGGAGGTACTTGGCCATTGCGTCTTGCTCTCTTAATAAACGTTTCTCAAATTAAGCAATGAGTTTTTTAAACACTTTGTCAGGAAAGATGTTCAACTTAGAAATGTGTGTCTCGAGATCCTCGCATTCGATTCCATTCTGTTGTGTTCTGTCTGTTTGAATGGCCCCTGGCCTGGGCTCATAATCTGAGCCGCTTCACCACAGAGTTCAGCCGAATTATCACTGCTATCTGAGAATATTGCTACCCTACATACAGCTGTGCTGAATAAATAACAATGTGGTATTTTGCTGCTATTATAGCCTGTGTCTGGGGTAGTATACTGTGGCATCAGTGCAAGTGTAACACAATGTGAACTGCCTATTGAAGCCACATTTTACTTTTTACATAACATTTCAGAAGATGGACTAACTAAAACGTTTTATTTATTTATTTTGTGCACATTAGTTGAAAATGAAATGCTCTTTTTTTTTAACAGCCAGGAATGTTCTTTGCAATAACAGAACAGTGCTGTATGGCTTATGTATTTATTGGGCCCTCTTGTGGACTAAGGAAACAACGTCAGTTTAAGATTTTTTATTTTTTTTTCTGGTCCTTGGTTTCTGGTCTTCGTGAAAATTACATATTATACGTATTATAGTACTAACAGTAAAATTAAGCATTTTTATTTTAGGGGGTCCCTGTGTCTGAAAAAGTTGACAACCCCTGTTATACATCAGTAGTACAAGTTATAGTTGCATTTTTATTGATCAAGGCTGTAAAGGTTTGTGCTGACATTCACATGATGTGGAGGGTTCAGATAAATGAACAAGATGATGCACAGTCTTGTGCAAGAGGAACATGTTTAAAAAACATGATTGATTTCAGTTTAAATTATATTTGCACAAAATATTGCTCAACAGGAAAAATTCTGCAGAGTGCAGGAAAATATATTTGAGAAAGTTCAGGATACATTTTTTTTTATTAAATGCTATAATGATCTCTATATTAGATGGAGTTTATTATTAGGCTTTCTCAGGTATTTCCTTATCTCAGAAAGGTAGACAAAGAAAAGGGGAGGGGGTGGGGTTAAATCTGTCATTGCTGTCTACCCAGACTTTGCCTTAACAAATAGGCTAACTTTAAAGATTTCTAGTGTTCACAGTCATGCATCACTTAAGTTTAAAGCAGTTAATTAAAATCTTTCACTGGCTTTGAAAAACAAGTCACAACTTAATGAGTTAAGGAGCTGGATTTCTCCCTTGCGGTATTTGAGCATGTAAAAAGCGTGTGGCACTGCACCACCCCTTTTGGTTGTGTTGGAGTGTTTGCTCTATTCGATAAAGAGGAAAGTGTAGCGGTCGCGTGAGACGCACGAAAGTTCAACACATTGAGAAACGCTCGCGGGTCATGGATTTCAGTGTGAATCAATAATTAACTGCGGAACTACGCCTGCGCCTTGAGGGATGCGCTTAATGGGACTTTCAGAAAGGTTTGTTTATTATTTCTTCGGTATAGGAAACTGCAATTATTACCAACGAAGCGTGATAGTTTTGTTGTGTCGCGTCGCAGTGTAGACCGGATGATGCCAGTTAATTAATTGATTAATTATTTTTAATTATAAGAATTTGGTTTATTTGACTAAGGTGGGGGGTATTTTTTTCGAATTAATTTTTGTTTAGAGAATTTGTCCTTATTACATGAGATTAATTTGTCGCGCATATGACGTAATAATATTCTATAATCAAAGTCCTACTATAATTGATTAATATATAATTAAAATTGGCTATATCTTCCACGTTATTGAAAGTAATTCGGTCCAGTGGCTCTAGGTGACATGCACAGTTTGAGGGCAAATTGATAACAATCCACTGATGTTCTGTTATGTTCAAATATGTTAGTGTTTTTAGTGCATACATTATAATCCAGCGTTCTTTTAAATAGTTTTTTAAAGTATCATATTACTTTTGTTTTTGTGGGGGCAATTATGCTTTTCCTTTTAATAATCATCAAATAACGTACCTAATATCCTTGTCAAAGTTAAGATTAAGAGGTTTAATTATCTTGACAGTTTTCAGATTATAGCCTTGAACAGATATATTCAATGTTTCATTGTACCAGAAGATTGTTTCCTTGTGGTGCTGGTTTAATCCAATAAATTGAGCAGTGAACTGTGCATAAACTAACATGCACATTTGATTTTGTGATCAAAGGGATCTTATTTTTAATCCAAGGCTTGCTTTAGAGGAGAGAGTTTATAAAATGAAGCAGCTGTGTTGGTGGATTCTTTTGTGGTGTAGGAAAAGACTTGCAATAAACTATAAGCCTGAACTTTTTTATGAAAGTCTGTTTGAGTACTGGAAACATTTTATTAACCTTCACAAATGTGTTCTGCGAATAATTAATTACATGCAAATAATTAGATGACAAAAAATTGTCAATATGTCGGCATGGACACCTTGGATTGGGGTGTAAAGCTTAGATATGTAAATGTATTTATTTAGCTTTTTAGCCTTAGGAGCACAGCTGTGCAGACTAAACACTTATTGCCTTGGCGCTGAGTGTGCGTGTGCACACACACTTGTGCATGTTTATGTTTCAGTTTCAAGACTGCAGTGTGTTTCTCTGGAAGTGTTATTCCTACGTGAGTGTGTTGACTGACTCAGAATTGTATTTTCCCGCATATTGTGTCCATCTGTTGTTATGAAATCAGTGCGTCTTAAGGATCAGACCGCATGTGTCCGTTCTGTAACACATTTGGAACTTTATAAAGGAAAGTTTAGAGAAATCAGCCAAAACTGTGAAGAAATGTTCTGCCAGTGGACCAAGCTCAGGAATGCGTGAGACAGATTTAGGAGACTGAATGTCAGCAGGTTGGCATGTTAATGACATGCAAGACTTAAGTCCACTCAAATGAGGGCACTGAAAAATGAAGGTGGGCCAGACATGGACGTTTAGGGAACTTTTCACCTTCTGTAGCATGTGGTTCCATCATTGAGTTCGACAAAATGGATTATGCATGGAAATGGACCATTACACAACTGGGTTGGAATCTGTTATTGTGAGGCATATAGTACTTCTATTAAAAGCAGTGTTGTACCTTTGTCGAACTAATAAACATGCTGAAAACCAATCAATTCACAAATCCCTCTTATGAATGGAGTTGTTTTCCTCAGACTGGCTTTTTCATCTTTTACATCCACATTTCTCACATCCAGCAAATAAAAAAAAAAAAAAAAAGGATCACAGAGGCAAATATTTTGGGGTTTCACTGAGGAGGAAAAAGAGGTCCCAAATATTTTCCATGAGCCGTTATTCCACTTTGTATGACCTTTTTTCCAGACTCGCATCCATCTGCCGTTCTGTGGTCTCTGATTTCAGATTAGTGGAAAGAGGAGACGCAGACCCTCATAGGATCCAGTGCTCTCTTAAGAGACAATAAGGAAAATTTGATGTTTAAGCCACTTTCATGGTGAAACAAGCTCTTTTTTAATATGTGCAGCAATACTGAGTGACAACAGAAGTGGTATTATGATGTTGAAAAATAGCATATTAAAGTGAATTGAGAACAGACTTTGTTTTTTTGAAGAGAAAAACATCCGGTTACAGTTTATTTGTTCTTGGCGGGGGAGCGACAGTTTAATCTGTCTGTCCAAGTATAAATGACATGACACAATACGTAATCAAATATTTGAAAGAAGGACATCAGTTGAGGAAGTGCCTGAATACATGTCATGTGCCACATATAACTTTCAGAGAATGTTGCAGGATGAAGCCAAGGAACAATCACATTATCTAGGTCTGTTAGTACCACTTCGCAAAATACAAACTGGTACAATTTCAGACTAAAGTAGTTACATGAAATTTAAAATGGAATGATAAATCAGTGTTTTAGTCTGAATGAAATAGCGCTTTTAAATTGCATGTAAATGTAGTGGTTAGTAGTAGTGTTGGGCAATTTACTCAAAATAAGTAACCACTACAAAATACTAATTACTTCTCTAAAATATAATCAGATTACTGATTACTTAGTCTAAAAAGTAATCACATTACTAAATGTTTTACTTAAGTTACTTTCTAAATCACTTTTCGTGATTTTTGGTTTTCCGCTCAAATTAAAAATTCCTCATTCATTGTCGCACACCGTTCAGCTGTCATAGAAATGCTACCTGATGCACATATGAATTCATATTTAAATGTATTGTTCATAGGGCTGCAACAACTAATCGATAAAATCAATAATTATCAATAATGGAAATCATCGACAACAAATTTCATTATCGATTAGTTGGATATTTGCAGTAAGCACGGAGAAGCCCCGTCAGTGACGTCACTTCACAGCCCAGTTAAAGATGTGTTGCATTATGAAACTCGTTTGAAAAACAACGGAGACAAGTTGTAGCGGAAAAAACACGACCCAAGTTGTGCAGCGCATGAGAGCACTTTATGAACACTTCAAAGAAGATCATAATAATCATACAGATTAATGTGGAGCGGTTGCTGCATCAGGTGCGTTTACAGAGTGATTGTGCTGTTTGATGCACAAGAGTTGTTTCTCTCCAGCGTGTCACTTACATTTTACTGCTATTTTCTCTGTTTTATAATGTAAACATATTTTGAATTCAAAATCAGCCGCTTATTTCTCCAAATTGTTTGTTCTTACAACAAGCAAGTCTCCGTTATACTTTAATGAGCGAGCGAGCGTGCGCATCCGCGTCAGTCAAACTGATTGCAATGGATAAAGGGAGCGCAGTCTTTTTGGTGAAACTGTCGAACATCATACCACGATTTCAGTTTCAATGTAATCAACTGTGCAGCTTTAATGGATATCAGACTGAAGTCTCAGCAGTCAATGTGTGCTGGTTTTTAAAGTGTTTTCTCCTGCTCATTTAAGCGCATGTAATAATCTTTTCAGCACAAGAGTGAATTTGCACAGGGTTTACAGATGATTGTACTATATTAAACAGTATATAATGCTGAATATAATGTATAATAATGCTAAGGGTCCTGATAATGCCACATCATGTAATATCTGATTTCACTAATAAATGTATAAAATGGCAAACATTATTTTACTGGATAAACATAAATTTTTTTAAAAAAATAATAGTTTAGAAGCATGTAATCAGTGAAAATACTATTTTAAAAACTATAATATTAAAATACTTAAATGTATATAATCAGTGACAGCGTACAAGTATACTGTATCTAACATAATTATGTATTTTTTCAGCTGGGCAGAATTATTAACATTTCTATTCTGATGTCAATATTGCCCCCTGCTGGGCTGATTTTTTGTTCTACTCCATCTGCAATGGATCATTTTACTCTTTAATGATGAGCATTTTTCGTTAAGCTTTACAAGTAAAGGAACGGTTTTGCATATGTCCTGAAAGTAATAATAATAAATGAAAACAACTTCTGATGGTCCAGGCTTTGTTAAAAATTTTGTGAGAGTATAGAATCGTTAATTCAGTAATGTAAAGCAAACTAAATCCTTACGCCCTTTATCATTTCAGTTTTTTGAAAAATCATATTTTAACAAAACACAGGAAACAAAAGTACATGTGTATCCGATTAATCGTAGAAATAATCGAAGATTAATCGATTATCAAAATAATCGTTAGTTGCAGCCCTAATTGTACATATTCCTTTGGCACAAGTAATGTACTTAAAAGTAATTTCTTTAATTAAAAGTCAGTAAATAAACTGATTACAAGATCATAGTCAAAACATTTTGACACAAAAGTAATTAGATTACAGTAACTAATTACTTTGTAATTGGAAACACCCAACACTGGTTACGAGTAATTATGTTCCTATTCCCAGTGCCGGTCCTAAGCTTTTGGGGGCCCTCTGCAAAACTTTGTGTGGGGACCCCCATCAGTGTGTTCGCAATCCCCAAAACAAACCCCCAACCCCTTAAGTCTTTCTCACAGAGCAGTTTTGCTGTTAAAAAAAATACAACATACAGTGATTTAATTTCAAGGAACATTAGAATTTATTACTTTTTATACTGACCAACAGTATAGTCAAATTTCAATAAATAAAAGGAAAAGGAACATAAAGGCAGTCCTGCAGGGTCAGTTGGCAGGGAACTTGCTAGCTCTACATTATCGGCATCTTGAAATTGTCCCTAAAGGCAGATAAAAAAAAACACTTTGTTTTTTCATTTAAAATGACCTAACACAGTGCAAAGTAATGATATCAGCTAAGTTCAGAGTGTATATCTATAAAACTATTTATAAACTATATGAACTAAAACATAAAATGGATCAAACTAAATAAATCAATGAACACAAGCAAATTAATGAACACTGAAAGACAGATAAAAACATGAAAATGGCAGTAAGACAAATTCTCAATGAAATGTTTATTTTTATTTTTTTTATTGACTACTAAATGCTCGCCAAAAATAACGCTGTAGTGTCATACAGTTTTCTAAAAACTTATAGCACACATATATGAGAATTTCAACGTTAAATTAGATTCGGACTGCAAAATGTACAGGAAAACATGAAAGATTTTCAAAGCTTGCATGATTGAACAGGCATGTGCTTCTTTATTACATTCTAAAACACGTCACATTTTAATTTTGCATGCTTTGTGTACTCCTGACACAAATTAAGAAATGACTGTATATGTGGCATTTTTGCCATAAAATAGTGGTCTAATATTGAAGCTGGAGACCTAATAATAATGTAAACATTAAATAAGAATTTAAAATATGATTAATTTACATACCTTCTTCTTGCTCTCTTATTTCTGTTCCTGGCATGTTTTTCTCCTATTTTCTGCTGACAGACAGAAAGCTTTGCTTGTCTTATTAGTCAGTTGTTGTTGTTTTTTTCACAAAGAAAAAAGGTCAATCCATTAAAAAATTATATAGTATTGCAGGGTGAATTTTCCTAAATTGAAGGGCTACAAATGCAATACATTGTTTTTTCTGGTCGCTGTGAAAATTTCGCTCAGAATATGCCTTAAAGTGTTGTATGTAATTTCTGCAACACTAACTGGAATTGCAAAAACAGTTTTGAACAAGCATGCCCCACGTCAACCATTATTTGGACAAACTGGTAGTCCTGCTGTCACAATCTCACACCCATTGATGGATTGCTAAAGTTGGAAAGCAACATTGAGCAAAGTTAAAAGCTGAGAGCTACAAAAGAGAAAAGTTGAAAGCTGCAAATGGCTTTCTTATAGTTGTCTCTGCACATTAAACTGGGATAGGAGAAATTATTTTAACATCAAGAAAACTACATCACTAAGTTTAGACCTTGGTATCTTTACTGCATTGGGTTTCAATGGACAGTGTGTTTTAGAGGGAGACCAACTAACACACATGGTGTTGTTATGTGAACTCATCTCTGGTCTTTCTCAGGTTGATGTGTGTTTATATTCCTCTTTCTGCAGGTTACACACTCTGTCTGGGTAAATCCTATATCTTTCGTTTTAACCATCCAGAAGAGGCAAACCGAATGAAAAGCATGTTGCCTCAGAAGAGTCCAGTTTCTCCACTGGTGTACAGCACAGGTAGATGTTACCTTCTCTCTTATTTCCTCTTCTATCAACTTAAACTACCAACACTGTCATCCTTTATTCATACTCTTCACCTCTTTAAAGGTATGGTAGACCTAAAAATGAAAATTCACCCTCATGTTGTTCCAAACCTGTATGACTTTCTTCTGTTGAACACAAAAAGAGATGTTAGGCAGAATGTTAGCCTCAGCTGCCGTTCACTTTCATTGCACGGGAAAAAAATCATCATCTTGTGCTCTACGGAAGACAGAAAGTTATACAGGTTTGGAATGATATGAGGTTGTGTGAATAATGACAGAATTAAAATTTTTGGGTGAACTATCACTTTAACTATTCATCTTTTGCTCTTTGATGCCTCTAAACCCCTCAGGAACTGAAACCATTGATCTTTTCTAAACACACACACGGCCCATATCACATCACAACAAGCCAGTTTAACCTCCATGGAGGCTCCTCTTCTGTCCGTGTGTGTAATAAATGTTTTCAGTCATGCATCACAGTTTTCTCTTGCAATAGAATCCTCTAAACCTTTAATGTAGCAAAACACTTTTTATGGGTGCTAAACGTCTATTTTACATACACTGGTGGCCAAAAGTTTGGAATAATGTACAGATTTTGCTCTTATGGAAAGAAATTGGTACTTTTATTCACCAAAGTGGCATTCAGCTGATCACAGTGTATAGTCAGGACATTAATAACCTATCTGTTGTCCAATGTCTGTGTTTCTTTACCCACTCTAACATTTTCTTTTTGTTTTTCTGTTTCAAAAGTGGCTTTTTCTTTGCAATTCTTCACATAAGGTCTGCACCCCAGAGTCTTTTCTTTACTGTTGTACATGAAACTGGTGTTGAGCGGGTAGAATTCAATGAAGCTCTCAGCTGAGGACATGTGAGGCATCTATTTCTCAAACTAAAGACTCTGATGTACTTATCCTCTTGTTTAGTTGTACATCTGGGCCTTCCACATCTCTTTCTGTCCTTGTTAGAGCCAGTTGTCCTTTGTCTTTGAAGACTGTAGTGTACACCTTTTGTATGAAATATTCAGTTTTTTGGTAATTTCAAGCATTGTATAGCCTTCATTCCTCAAAACAATGATTGACTGATGAGTTTCTAGAGAAAGCAGTTTTTTTGTTTTTTTTTTGCCATTTTTGACCTAATATTTTTTTTTTTCTCCCATTTTCTCCCCAATTTGGAATGCCCAATTCCCAATGCGCTCTAAGTCCTCGTGGTGGCGTAGTGACTCGCCTCAATCCAGGTGGCGGAGGACGAATCTCAGTTGCCTCCGCGTCTGAGACAGTCAATCCGCGCATTTTATCCCGTGGCTTATTGAGCGCGTTACTGCGGAGACATAGCGTGTGTGGAGGCTTCACGCTATTCTCCGGCATCCACGCACAACTCACCACACGCCCCACTTAGAGCGAGAACCACATTATAGTGACCTCGAGGAGGTTACCCCATGTGACTCTACCTTCCCTAGCAACCGGGCCAATTTGGTTGCTTAGGAGACCTGGCTGGAGTCACTCAGCATGCCCTGGATTCGAACTTGCGACTCCAGGGGTGGTAGTCAGTGTCTTTACTTGCTGAGAGACCCCCATTTTTGACCTAATATTAATCTTAAGACATGCCAGTCTATTACATACTGTGGCAAATCAAAAACAAACACAAAAACAATGTTAAGCTTCATTTAATGAACCAAATGGCTTTCAACTGTGTTTGATATAATGGCAAGTGATTTTCTAGAACCAAATTAGCAATTTAGCATGATTACTCAAGGATAAGGTGTTGGAGTGATGGCTTCTGGAAATGGGGCCTGTCTAGATTTGATCAAAAATGACTTTTTTCAAATAGTGATGGTGCTGTTTTTTTACATCAGTAATGTCCTGACTATACTTTGTGATCAGTTGAATGCCACTTTGGTGAATTAAAGTACCAATTTCCTTCTGAAACAGCTAAATCTATACATTATTCCAATCTTTTGGCCGCCAGTGTACATAGTCTTGCAAAGGTATACTCTTCAAAACAAACACAGACACAGGGAGCCAGCCAGTCTTGTGGATCTATACACAGAAGAGGCTTGGATTCTCCTGCTGATTGATTGAGGGCTTTGAGTGAGGTGTAGAGAATGTGACATAAATCATTACCACCTCCTCTCTTTCTCTGTGTCTCTAGCTCTCTCACTGTGTTGCTAGACAGCGGGGAAGAGACTTCACATAAACAAATGTGAACCCACTCACACAGAGTGCATGGTACATAGCAAACCTGGGAAACACACACACACAGGCACACATTCTAAAGGCCTCACTATTACCATGCTGGTATTGTAAAGTAAAGTTTAACCCTTATGTTGCTGTCTTGTTGATTTATAGTGGTGAGGTACAGCCTTAAAGGGATAGTTCACCCTAAAATGAAAGTTTTGTAATTATTCTCTCACCCTCTAAACCCATATGCTTTTTTTTTCTTTGGAAAAAAAAAAATCCTTCACAGCTCATCCAGTCAATGACAGTTCATAGTAACCACGACTGTGAAGCTCTGAAAAGGACAAAACACCATTAAAGTATTATAAAAGACTTGGGCGCTATATTCCAGCTCTTCTGAAGCCATACAATAGCTGTGTGTGAGAAACCGACAGAAATTGAAGTTGTTATTCACGGATAATCTTTCCCTCTGATCGCAATCTGACTTGAAAAATAATGAGATTAATTACTTAATTTTGGTCTTTTGCTCATACACAACTATTATATGGCTTCAGAAGACTTTGGAAGATAGTACACAAATCCTAAGCTATGAAATCATATACTGCTATTATGATACTAATGAGGAGTTTGACGGTCATGGACACTATGAACTCTCTGTGTATGTAAAAAGCTGCATAAAGTTTCCTAAAAAATATTACTATTGTGTTCCATGGAAAAAGTAAAAGCATACAGGTTTGGAACGACATGAGGGGTAAGTTAATACTGACAGAATTTTCATTTTTGGTGAACTATCCCTTTAACAATGTGGAATGTACATGGCAAGGCTTGTGGTTTGCTCTCAGTTAGCAGTGGTGGGTACCTACTGACTGTGGTCCGAGGAGGCACAAACCACAAACTGTCAACAGGGTGTTGGACGCCCCAAGGTGCGAGGGCAACGAAGGCTATCCCATCTGGTCCGAACCGACAGAAGGTCTACTGTGGCACAAGTCACAGAAATTTGTTATGATGTTTATGGGAGGAATGTGTCACAACACAGTGTATTGCACCCTGCTGCGTATGGGGCAGCGTAGCCGCAGACCCGTCAGAGTGTCAATAATGACCCCTGTCCACCGTCGAAAGCGCATACAATGGGCACGTGAGTGTCGGAACTGGACCTTGGAGCAGTGGAAGGAGGTCGTCTGGTCTGATGAGTCCTGTTTTCTTTTACATCACGTGGATGGCCGTATACGTGTGCGACATTTACCTGGGGATGTGTGATGCTCTGGGCAATGTTCTGCTGGGAAACCCTGGGTCCGGCCATTCATGTGGATGTCAATTTGACACGTGCCACCTACCTAAACATCATTGCAGACCAGGTACACCCATTCATGGCAATGATATTCCCTGATGGCAGTGGCCTCTTTCAGCAGCATAATGTGCCCTGCCACACTGCTCACATTGTTCGAGAATGGTTTGAGAAACATGATGAAGAGTTCAAGGTGTTGCCCTTGTCTCCAAATTTCCCTGATCTCAATCCGATTGAGCATCTGTGGGATGTGCTGGACCAACAAGTCCGATGCATGGCGGCTCCACCTCACAACTTACAGGACTTGAAGGATCTGCTGCTAATGTCTTTGTGCCAGATACCACAGGACAACTTCAGGGGTCTTGTAGAGTCCATGCCTCGGTGGATCTACGCTGTTTTTGGTGGCACGTGGAGGACCAACTGCATATTAGGCTGATGGTCCTAATGTTTTGGCTTATCAGTGTACACCAGCATGCATGAATTTCTTTTGGTAGCTGTAAAATGTAAAGCTTAATGGATAGCCAAAACCTCCCCATGTATGGTCAAAGAGTGTGTATGTGTGATCTTGCAAGCCTTTCCTTCAACTGCGTCATCCTTGTGATATATCTCTCAGTTTCTGCTCTATTTCCTTCTGTACCTTTATGTGAGAAATTCTTCTAAGATTTAAGTTCAACTCCAGCCAGATGCACACACTCACTCGCACACCTTTAAGTGATAAAGGTATTTTCTTGCATGCTTTGGTTTATGTGTTTTATGAGCATTCATGTCAGTCATCTGAAGGGGGATTTCTTTGATATGTATTCTCTTGGCACGTGGTGAAGTGAAGCTTACGCCTCATCCATCCATATAATGGAGAGACAGAAAGCAGATGAAAAGTGTGTGTGTATAAGTATTTAGCTATAGTTGGGTGACAAAAAAAGTGTGCTAAAACTGACAAAACCTCCCCTTGGGAACATAAGGCAGGATCACAAATTGATGGGGGCCAGGGGCAAAAATTCCACCGAATAAACAAAAATTCCCCCAAAATTCAAGATGTGGAGACAAAGAATCCCCCATAATGAATTCTCTGTTTTTGTTCATATCATCTGATGTGTTTTATTATAGGCCTAGTAAAATATAACATCATACATCTATAAATATAGAGTTGATTCTGGTTTAATTTTATAGGTAACAATCTAATACTAAGATTGACAATGTATTTTAATGAATTAAATTTGGCTTAAATATGGTTAGACAAAAATATGCCCTCAAAGGTAAAAATGCCACTGAAAATTAATTTCAGGGGGCTAATATTGTTCTGTAATAAAATAAAGTTAATATCTGACCCTGATTCAAGGACATCTTCAGTTGGAGTGTTAATATATATATAATATATTGAATTTGTTTTTTTTTTTCAAAAAATTATATTTCCTTTTAGTGGAACATTTGTAGTTACTTAATAGTATTATAATTGGCTTTATAAAAAAATAGACAAAAGCTATGTTATACCCCATTTATACAGCTAAGCAAACTTAAGTATATTTTTATATTTAGGGTGTTTTTGCAACTTTTGTACTCCCTGGCTCACCCAATAGTGCACTAAATGATTTTGTATTTAATTTTTTTCCTTACTTTCGCACTTTAGTCTGTTTCTATTTTTAAAAATGTCTTAACTTGACCAGGTTTGTGTTCAGGTTCAGTTTGAGCTGTAGAGCATGTTGAATAGACAGAATTCAGGCAGACACCTGACCATAATTTATTGATCCCTGAGAAGAAAATCACTGTCTTTTTGTTCCAGGTTATTTCAGGTTGGATGAGTCTCAGGTATAGCAGCCAGAGCTCAAAGTACTCCTGCAAATAATTAAAGCAATTTCACAAGCTAACAGGGGCCAAGTAGACGGTTATATAACTCCTTGTAACAACTGTCTCATACTTTTAATAGTCTGACCTTTTCAAAGACAAAACTACTAGTATTAAACTCAAAACATATTCTGTCTCATTTGTTCTTCTGAAAATGGGTATTGCTTTTTGTTTTTTTATTCTTAGATTATCTGAAGTTCAGCAGTGACTTTAGTCACTGTCTGGGTGGAACCAGCTCTAGAGGGATGCGCTCTGTATCTGAACTGCGGGATTTGATGGACACTTTACAGAAAAAGAAACAGGCACTGGAGAACAGCTTGCGAGCCAATGGCGACTCTAGCCCCTCCTACTTCAGCATGACACAGTCTCCGCCCACCACACCAAGTTTGCTGTCACCCCTCACCACCTCCTCCCCAATACAGTCCTATCAGGAACAAGCCAGGCGATTGTACAGCTCAGAACGGCCGCCACTTTCAAACAAAGTTCCTGCCCATTCATCCAACAGTATGCCTCCCTCCCCTCGCTGTTTCGACCCCGTCGAGCGTGAAATGTCCCTTCCTTACTCACGACCCATGTCTCGTAACCAATCTCAGGATAGTCTGCTCCTCTCCACGTCGGACAGTCGGCATGTAGCGACCTCCAGCTCTTCGCTGTCAATGTGGAATGGATCCACCACCAGTGCAGCCGATTCCCATCCCCCAACTACAGGTGGTGAAAGTGGGGCAGCCAGCATGCCGTCAAGCCCCCATCTGGCTCGCAGATTCCATGCCTCAGGCACAGGGCGTAACGGTGGGCTCGAGCCCACTCCCCGGCAAAGGAAGTACTCCGCTGGGTCGCTTACCGGTATGAGCTCACACAGTCGCTCCCTGCCACGCCTCTATCGACCTGCCGACAACCAGTTCACCCTCCCCCCAACCTATCGATCTCCTGATGGCCAACCTCCTCGCACGACTGCCATCCTTGAGCCCAACCACCCGAATGGGCACTCCAAAGTGGTCTCCATTTCCCTTTCCACCAAACCTGGTACCAAGCTCACGGCGTCCCCTCCGGATGTCACCATGACATCAGGAGAAGCCACCAGTCCTCGCCAGGCCAAGAAGGTTAGTCTAACCTCTACCAGCTCCTACTCGGAACTGGATCAGCAAGGTCTAGATGGTTCCTCCCAAGTTTTGGAGATTGGACTTGGGGAGAGGAGGCAGTCATTTGGGAAGGCAGGGCTGGGTCCGCAAGGTGGCTTCAGGGAGAGGAAGGGCAGTATCAGCTCTCTCAGCGGAAAAGTAGAACTTCAAGACTACCATATGAGACAGAGGGATGAAAGACTGCGGGAACAGGAGGTGGAGAGATTGGTAAGAGACTATTTTGTTACTTAATATTTTTGGGTTGATTTATTGCTTTAAAGTCAACATGAAATCAACCCTATTTAATTAATTCATGTTCCTGGTACGCATAAGCAAATGGCTATTTAGGCATCGTTTTAGGCTAACCGTTGTAGGTAATGCTGCCTTACCTAAAATCTTGCCAATAGTTAATGCGGTAATATAATACCGGTTATCATTATTGTAATAAAGGTTATGACAATAATAACAAATAACAATAGATTTGAAAGAAGCATTACCATTGATAGCAGTCAAAAAGCCTTCTCAAAGGTGGATGTCATTGGTGTTTCAGGAGGGGAGTAGTCCACTACAATCCACTGCAAACTGCAGACAATTAGGTCTGGCTCCAATCTGGAATGGAAAGCCCATTTTCACAATTCAATTAATTCCAGATTGAAAATTTGTCATAATTTACTCCTCCTCATGTCGTTCCAAACTTGTATGACTTTTCAATGAGTTTCAACAAGTTATTGTGCAAACATGTTTGACACTTTGAGTGAGCTTCACTCATGCACTCATTAAAACGCAGGGGGCATTGAGATTTTCATTTTAAAATGACTTGGGCTTTGGTGAGAAACAACCCAAAATGTATCTTTTTTTCTTCAGAAGACCTGGAATATGACGCACGAGTCGCATAAACTACTTTTATATTACTTTTTGGTCCTTTTTGAAGCTTTAAAATGAAGCACTTTCCACTACCATTGTATTAAAAAGGCAGAATGCAATATTATTTAAAACATCTCCTTTTGTGTTCTGCATAAGAAGTCACATGGGTTTGAAACGACATGAGGGTGAGTAAGGTATGACAGAATGTTTAATTTTTGGGTGAACTATTCCTTTAACATTCACTATTTATCAATCTAATTATTTATCAAAGACAAAAAATCCATATAATTCAAGAGGAATTAAAACATATGCACATCCTGTCATCTGTTTTCCTTTTTTTTTAAATGTTTTTTTAATTTTTTTATCCCCTTTTCTCCCAATTTGGAATGCCCAATTCCCACTACTTAGTAGGTCCTCGTGGTGGCATGGTTACTCACCTCAGTCCGGGTGGCGGAGGACAAGTCTCAGTTGCCTCCGCTTCTGAGACGGTCAGTCCGTGCATCTTATCACATGGCTCGCTGCGCATGATACCGCGGAGACTCACAGCATGTGGAGGCTCATGTTACTCTCCACGATCCACGTACAACTTACCACGCACCCCATTGAGAGTGAGAACCCCTAATCGTGACCGCGAGGAGGTTACCCCTTGTGACTCTACCCTGACTAGCAACCGGGCCAATTTGGTTTCTTAGGAGACCTGGCTGGAGTCACTTAGCCCTCCCTGGATTCGAACTTGCGACTCCAAAGGTGGCAGTCAGCATCAATACTCACTGAGCTACCCAAGCCCCATCTGTTTTCCTTTTGATTTTATTCCTTCCAATTTTTTATTTCTTTTACAAACACTTTGTTCTAGAGTCTTACCTAATATAAAGAACAAATGGCTTTGATGATTGATTACCTTTTAAACATTTAGCATTCCTTTTCCATTAGCCTGTTTTTGTTTCTCATTGTGAGAGATATCAAGCTAAAAGTTGGTGATTTTTCAACTCTGTTGCATTATGGGCTCTTGTGAGAGTTTGGATACAGAAGGCCCCACCTGTAGCCTAATTTATCTTGCAGCCAAACTTGCTCTCTCACATTCCACTCGGTTCTAACACACAGACCATGTGCAGCAAGGGCCCTCTCGTTTTCTGTAGTGGATGTGGTGGAAGACCCAAGCAGAGGTGTGGCTTCTTGATGTTCCTATTAATAGATGGCTCAGAACCACATCCACTTTCATTGAACCCGCCCACCCAAACACACTTTCTCTGGGAGGCAGCCTACAGTGGCAGATGACCCTGGCAAATTGCCCATGCTAACGTGCTCCGTTCTTTCACTTCAGCTGTTCCCAGTGGGGTTTAAATGAAAGGGAGCAGGGTTTTTGGACGCTGTGGGTAAGGGAGGCCACCTGTGTCGCCGCCCTGCTGGGCAGGGGCCAGACCGCTGGTGTAGGCTGCTCACTCATTAGTTATTACCAGCCTGTGGTTGTGGTGCACTTTACAAAGCCTGAACTGTATGAAAACAAAGACGCTTCAGGTGGAGAAATATATCTGCACACAAACATAGACTTAAACATGCTTTTTCATCTTAGCAAAACATACATTCTGACAGAAATGTACTATTTTAAGTAATAAGTTAAAAAGAGGCGTGCTACAGTGGCCCCAAAAAGTTCTTGGACACTGGAGTCCCACTTAAAAATATAATTTTATTACATTAGAAAAAAATATCAAACCAAATAATGCTAGACCTTTTCTCATATCTAATTTCGCTGTTCTGAGCCACTTTGCAATGACTTAACTGGTGTCAAGTTGACTTTTAGTGGATGTATAAAGTGACAGGTGTCGTATATAATTTGAAACCTAACAAACTTCTTTTTGTGAAATGTTTTGCTTAAAAAATGCTATAGTAGTGTTTGTGCTGTAATTCTTTAAAATATGCCACTTGGTTGGATATTTTGTTATATGATGCAAAAATATTCATACATATTTAATTTGGCTTAAAGGGGTCATGACATTTATTTTTTTAAATTTTTTTTTATATAATAATTTTAATATCTTCCCTGAGTTCCACTGATAATGTTATTAATGTTTTTTTGCACCAAAACAGTCATAATTTAGTAATATATGAGCATTTTCCACCTTGCCTTTGGCCCTCTGTCAGGATCACTCAGTTTTGGCCTAAGCGTCCCCTTCAGTATTAATGCCCACTGTTATGATTGGCTAACATCACGCACCCCCTCGAATACAGCCATATTTGAAACTCAATCAGAAGAGAATGAATAGGTTACACAAAATTTTATGGGTTTACACATAAAGCATAACCAACACATTGCATCTGAATATATTAAACTGTTCACTCATGCACAGCAGTACCATAAATTATCCAACAGTCATGACATTTGAAATATTCATGAGTGAAACTGGTTTCTTATGGTTTTTCGATTGGGTCCAGTAGGGTTTTTTTAACTGCCCCATCCTTTAATAACAGTTCCTTTGCGAAGCTTGAATCGTATTATGACTTGTTCACAAGCAATCCACACTGATATGAGCAAAAAATCATACAAATGTGCTGAAGGCAAATCCACATGATGCACACACAGTATCATCCCGCACTGAGGCACACATCGCCAGGAAATGCATCAAAACTGGGTCAGAAACATCCATCTTGTGCATGTTTACATAAACCATTGATTAAAAATATTACAGATGGGCGAAAGAATGTGTCCAGGACGTATTTGTTTTCAAAACAGCAAGACGCAGTGCAGATGAATGAAACCGAATGGGGTCTCGTTTTCAAAGTTGTAAATTGACACTGTGTCTTTTAAAAGCAGCACGAGATACATGACAACGGTTACAGACATCTGTCAAATGGATGTTTATATACAAAAATCATTCAAAAAAGTCCAGATGGGTCCCCTTTGGTGTTCAGGAATAGTTAGTAGGCCACTCTAGGCCTGTCTGTCCTGCTCTCTTTCTGTTTACGAACTGAGCACCAGTGTGCATGTGCACCATGACGATAACTCATGTTGTTGGGCGTGTAAATGAAAATTAACAATGTCTCGAGCAGTTGACGTTGAATAGATACAGAGAGTTTATGTAAATTGTTTAAGATTGTTTACATTATATTTGTCCTTTATATCCATGGGGGATCCAATGAAGTTTCACCCGGTCATGCACTGGGGTGCGGGTTGGAGTGTTTGCCATCTCTGGCCATGAGTGATAGTGAAAGGATTGAATGACGCTGCTCCTCCTATTTGTATATGCAACCCTGTCCAGTGCCAACTGTGTTTGCAGTGGGTTTAGTTTCACTCTGTGCCCAGTCCCTCTCTCTTTCTCGCCCATCCCACTGGATCATCCCATTAAAGAGTTTGTGTTTCTGGCACTCTGCCTTGTGTGGAGCCGAAGTTGTCAAGTTCGCTTTCTGTACTTTTTCTTCACTGCTTTGAGGGATGTAAATTAATCTGCCATCATTTTGGTCATCTGTGGTGAGGACATGTTCTGTTCCTGTGAGCCAGAGGTCACCATGTGCCCTCTGATCTCTGTTTCTGTTGACATGGTGAGTAGAGCTCTCTAATTAACAGAGCCATGATTGGCAAATGTGTACAAATGTAGAGAAAGTCAGTCATCAGATTAGGCTTGTTCATTACACTGTGTCCTAACAAGGCTTGACACAACAAGTAATTTGTATGTCTACAATAAAAGCAAAAATATTGAGGGATGTGACATACTGACAACCAATCAAAAAATATACAGTATTTGTTTCTTAATATACAGTTATGTAGAGCAGAATTTTAGACCGAATAGATTTCACTGTAGGCTACCCAGTGCAACAGCACAGAAGTAGAAGCACATTGACAGCTAAAATGTTAGTTGCTTTTTGCAGTTGCGGCTGATTAGGACAAAAAGCAGATTTACATTGAAGATGTCTTTTATCGCTTGTTGTTTTATGGCACCATGCCTTGTTAGGTCACGCTGTAAGACTATTCATATAGGAGGCTTATCGGCTGTTTTGTGGACCAGGTTTAGATTTACAGGAAATAACTTCTTCGATTTACTAACTGTTAAGATTTAAGGTATGGTGCAGGTCGGGTCATTAATTCACAGCTATATGAACCCCGTGAGATCAGCTCATAAATGTGCTGTTTGCATTACCATAACAGTCGATTAAATATAGGGTTTTTCAAAGTCAAGTACATTACCTGTTGAGTTTGATCTGCCTCCCACACCAGGGCTGTTTTTGGATGCATTCCCTTGATCCTCTACGCCTTTTTCTGCAATTATTCTGGTCACTTTCTGTAGATAGTTTGGGGCTTTGCCACTTCTTTTTCTCGTAAATTGACTAATTAGATTGAATTTAAGATGTTTGGATATTTGACCTGCTTGAAAATAGTTGGGGAAATAGCATTCTGCTTTGCACTACCCCTAGGCTACTAGGGTGAAATGTTTGTTATTTGGCAAAAATCTCTGTTACATGTAGACATGTTCAAAACTGCTTCAGGTAAATCTGTGTGTATCTCAAAGGTGAGGATGGTTTCCAAATTTATGATTGCTCCCAGATGTCCTATTGCATACATTTGTTCTGTGTTCTGATGCTGGATGTGTTTGCATATATAGTTTGCATATATACTATATTGCTAACTTTTTTTTTCTCTGGTTCTCAAATCCATAGGAACGTCAGCGTCTGGAGACTATCCTGAATCTGTGCTCTGAGCTGGGCCGCGCAGAGCAGGACAAAACTGGCTCGGCTGTCGCAGACTTGCAGAAGATCAATAAGGAGCTAGAGAAATTACAGGTGTCAGATGACGAGTCTGCGTTTTCAGATTCTGCAAGTCTCTCAGCCAGCATTTCTGCAGAAAACGACTACGGGCCCAAAGCCCGGGAGTCCCAGTCCAGTGAGGAGAGGCAGGTACGGCAGCGCAGGAGCAGTGGACACAGAGAAGTTAGGGCGGAGTCATCAGCTGTCCTTGGCTCCGCCCCCACCCCTTCTCCTCGGCTGACACGGACAAACAAGGTAATTGTTTTTGATAGGCCAGTGCTGATGTCTAGAAATCAGGGTGACCAATGGGTGACCAGTGGTCGATATAATGCTGATACAATTTAATAACAGCAAATTAATATGTATGAATTATCATTATTTGTAATGATAATTCATTAAAAATCACAGCACTGCTAATATGTAATTCTTTTACACTATTAGCTCAAAATTTGCTCAAAACGTGAAAATGGAAATGGTTTATCTATTTAAAAAGCTGGCAGTAGTTCCTAACTTTCTAAATGTCACAATACCAAAATTTCAGTAGCCGATACCAATACCAGTGAAATTTTACCATTTTCAATTGCACACCAACACCTAATGTGGTATTTAACACACTCCTTTAGTTAAATAAAAATATTGATAAATTAAATTAAAACGATGGCATGTAGACTTCAAATATTTCTCAGTTAAGCAAATATTGCTTAGTTAGTCATTTTTATTATTAATAAGTAATTTTGAATAATTATTCAAGTAAATGGTCAGTGTTAAAGAACAAAGAAATAAAAGTAGTGAGTGGTTTATTTTGTCTTGTTATTGTTGTTTGATCAGTATTAACAATATGATAGACAGTGGCAGTGTCATTTTAAGGCCAAAGGACACTTCGGTTTTCTGCGTGCGGCTACATCTCGTGCACAAATGCGCGTGACGTAAATTTCGTCATCAGCACAGTGTGCATGAACTGTGTAGACACACGGACAGTCTGCGCGCATCATCTGCACACGTGCCTGCCATTGGCTGTATAACAAAGCAGTCGTAGTGCACATTGTGTCGAGTGCATCCTAGGCTCACGGTCAAAAAATATTAATAGTGGTCTGACATTTTGTCATTTCAGATATCTTCAATCATACACTCTGAGGAAATCTAAATTCACATGTTTAGTTGACTGTTCTGTGCATACAGATGACTTTCAGCATTATGCTCAAAGAGAGAGTTTTCCACTATGACTACGTTCGTTGAGTCTTTTCCTGCATGCAGTGTGTCTTTAATCTTGTTAGGTAATTGAATCACTTGTGAAGCTAGGCTGTTTCCTCACTGCTAATTCCTGTGACCTTTTGGAGAGGTTATATGAGTTTCCCACCCTTCCTTTGCATGCACACAACCACACACACACTGTAATCCACAAAGGAATGTGTAGGTGTCTTTCCTTAACTCATGTATGGACTAATGTAATTCGTCTTTTGTGCAGGAGTAGCAGTCACATGTTGGCTCTATTATACATCCCTCTACAGATATATGCTATAAAACTAGGGATGTTCAGAACTAGAAAATTGACTAAGGGTCAACGCGTTGCCTGAATGACAAGTTAACTGTTCGTCTTAGGGATAGTTCACCCAAAAATGAAAGTTGTCATCATTTACTCAGCCTAATGTTGTTTCAAATCAGTTTCTTTTGCTAAGCACAAAATTAGATATTAGACAGTATGTTAGGGACTGACAGACTCAGTCACCATTCACTTTCATTGTATATTTTTCCATGCAATGTGAATGGTGACAGAGGCTGTTATTTTGCATAACATCCACTTTTGTATTCCATTAAAAACAAAAAGTCAAGTGAAGTTTTAGGTGAACTAGCCCTTTAAGGAAGACTTGTATAATTAGGGGGGTTCAATTTTACCTGATCCTGATCTGACGTGTTTCTTAGAAGGCATTTACTTGCATAAGACTTGTTCAAATCATTTTAGAGGAACTATAAATCTCTGTGGTGGTTTGGAAATTAAAAAGGCTAAAACAAACAGTGAACTGAAGCAGTGCATAGACATGCCCTCCATAACATAAACTGTGATGTGCAGATGTAAACATAACTGTCCAAAAATAGAGGAGTCATGCAAATTTTAATTGGTTGATCTGTCCTTCACACACACTATCCCATGTGCCACACATTTGATTGGCACCTCTTCCTCTCAACAGTCCCCACCCATGTGTGCTGCAATTATACAAACTAATCATACATGCACTTGCCGTATGCATTGCAAGCTTTTCCTTACCCCTGTGGAAACTTCCCTTGATGGTCACTGGACAAGTTGTTGCTTCTAAAAGCTCAAAATAAGCAGACCACCTTCTAAGGATATTAAAATCCTAGATAAATAATTGGTTTAGGAAATATAGTTTCCGTTGGAACCATTTATCCCCATTTATTCAGTGAATCCTTTTTCTCAGAGCTGAAGATCATTGTAGCTGCCAGAAGGGGGGGTTTCCATGCTATAGGCAGCTTAATTACTGCATTGAAGGTTTTTAAAGAGTCATGTCATGCAGTTGAATGGATATTCAAATGAACACCTTTTCTAAAACGTCACTATTGGGCCAATTTCAAAATTTGTCATTTTTGCAGAGTGGATACAATAAATGCTCTTTTTGGACTGGAGAAGAAGTTTTAAGTTCTGAAACGTATAGTATGTTTTTATAGAACAAAGATATCTTATGTCAAAATATCAAGAAATAATTCATTCCTAATGACATGACCCCTTTAAACTTATGAAGGCATCTGGCCCAGAATGAAGCTCTAAATGCACCATAAAGGATTTACACAAAATCATTCCTTTACTAATAAGGTCATTAGGTGCAACTATCAGAGCAGAAGACTTTACATTTAATGGTGTAGTTCACCCAAAAATTACAATTCTGTAATTTCTCACCCTTGTGTTGTTCCCAACCTGGATTACTTTTCTCCTTGGGAAACAAAAAGAAATGCTTGGCAGAATGACAGCCTAAGTCACCATTCACTTTCATCGTAGAGAAAAAATATGTAATGACAGTAAATGGTGACTGAGACTAACATATTGTCCCACAGAAGAAATGTAAGTCATACCGTTTGGAACAACATGAGGGTGAGTACATTTTTTTTTATGGGAGGGGGAGCTATTCCTTTAAGTGGTTAAATACTGCCTGAATTCAGTGTTCTCCAAAAAGCTGACAAAATGAACTTTTAGCAGATACTGTATATGCATTTAACATTTACAGTCTTTCTCTTCTGGGAAAATGGACAGAAAATATTCATCATCTTGCATGCTGTAGCATATAAAACATTTTGTCCAATAAAATGCTTCCTAAAGTGATCATCTATTAATGACATGCACTAAACTAAAGACTATCGGCTATTTTTTTTTAATTTATTTATTTATTTATTTTAAAGTGGGCAAGTTGGCAATCCCAACATCTTATTTCTACAGTATATTATATACGTCAAAACTGGGGGGAAAAACTGCTTGGCAAACCATTTCTTGGGGTCTTTAAACGGTCACGAATCGCAGATGAGAAATGCCTTAGTTTGGCAATTAACAATGATACCTTCGTTGTCGTATTGTATTGTTTAAAGTGCCGTGGATTCTTATATGTTATGATGTAATTCGCAGTCACCTGAAGACGACGCACAGCTGAAGCTGGAAGTGAGACGTATCGAGGAGGAAAGAATCCAAGTCCTGAATAATATGGAAGAACTGGAGCTGAAGTTGAAAGACCTGGACAACCAGATGGAGGAGTCCATCAGAGAGGTAGACGCATCAGGGTAGGGTTGCACCAGCTCTGCGTAAGGTCTCCCTTAAGTTGAGACGCAAAGTTCACACTAAGGGCTTAGTAACTACTAGTTAGTTTGTAACTAAGTCAGTGCTTTATTTGGTTGCACCACTGTTCTTAAGGCAAGACTTAACTAGTAGGTCATGAGCGCTCCGTGAAGTAATGCGTAGTTGCATAATATGACGTTTACTTGTATTGATCCAATAAGCAGCCTTCAAATTTGTACACAGAAGTGTTAAAAAGCTGTGAATTTCAGTTTGATCTTGTTATGGTTGATGTTCAAACCTTGTTTGCTCATGTAAATGTCAGCTGTAATAAATTATATCCCCATTGATATACGATACATAACAAAACAAGATTTAATTAATGGTATATTTAGCCTGTGTAAATAACAATATTCAATAACTGTATCTAAAATGAATAAGGGGCAATAAATAAATAAATACTACAACAGGCTGGAAAAATAGACATTTATTAAATTTAATATCTTATATATTTAGTATATGTTGAAACTTGACACCGGGTGGCGTACACAGGAAAGTGCACCGTTAGATCGATTTCATGCTGAAGAAGTACGTTTTTTATATAATGTTTTCTCCCATTAATGTAAACGAGTGCCATCATCATCATATATGTCGACAGAACTAGGGCCTCTCAACCAAAACAAAATGAGTCTGCTTTTTTATTCCATCCGTTACTCCTGGTTGGATGCTTCCTTAAATATTTAGTTTATACGTAGGGTTACATTCTACCTAAGTTTAATGGTGCAGTGCTTACTTATTTAGTAGTGCGTAAATTGTGACTTAGTGCTCATTTATGCCACAACTAGGCTAAGTTGTAACTTATGTTAGTTAGTTAGTTAGTTTATTATTATTGTGTATAACTGGTGCAACCAGCCCCTGCAGCTTAGAGATGAGGGGGAGATATCAGGAATGGTGGGATTAGTGTCGGGAGCAGTGGAGATGTAGTCATGTGTTTATGTGGGAGAATTGTGCATGTGGCAAAGTGATCAGGAGCTGTGATGAAGACCGCAGCTTGACGAAGTAGTCTGACCTGCCAAGACCATATCTGTTTTGCTTTCTCTCACTTCAGCTCTCACTTGTCTGTCTCTCCATTTAAATTACACACTCCACACATGATTTGATTTCAGTATTTGGAAACTCCTCCATCCCTTTCTCCTCTTTAATTCGCTTTCCTCCTATCTGTTCCTCTCTCTCCATAAAGTTCCAGTGAGGTTTGATGGCTCAGGTAAATTTGTTTTCCTACTACTGGAATTGCCAGGGTCTTTCTGTCCCTAGTGAGTTGTATTCTTCCCACTGATAGGGGGGTGTACTAAGGGGTCAAGTTTTGACCTGGTAGAATTGGACCAGTTAGCCCCTGCTGGTAGATGCTGTAACTACACCATTACAGGGGTTGTGCTGGAAACCGAGAACCAGTTATTATTCAAAACTGGTTCAATAAAGAAAATACCGGAACCGTTTGATTTTCATAACTAGGTTCAGTTAACGGTTTGTGAAAATGCACCGTACTAAAATACTCGGACAGTTTTTTCGAATCTACAGGATGACAAGTGTAGTCCGATTCTGGAATGAATGACACTGAGCCGGTTGTTTTGGATCTACAGCACGAAACATATACAGATTCATACAGAAAAATTGCATTTATTTCCAGAAATGTCTTCCTCAAAAGGAAGAATCTTTAATGGAACCGCTAAGGAATTGGAATTGTTATGAGGAATCAGAACTGGAATCATTAATTTCCTTATGGTTCCCAATCTTATTTGACTGCAATTCAAAAAAGTGTATTCTGAAAAAAATATTTTTTTTTGCCAAGCAATATACAGTATAAATCACAAATATTTCATTAGGAGCTGGGTAAAAATATTGATTTCTGGATGCATTGCAATCTTTTTTAAGCAAACTTGATATTGATACTTAAATACCAAGATCGATTATTAACTCTTTGCAGCAACCCTCTAAAATGCAAGTAAAACACTTGACAATAAATTTGACAAAATATCTGTGATTAGCCACTGACTGGTATATGTTTAGATTCAGGGGTGGAAAGAGTACTGAAAAATCATACTCAATTAGAAGTACTGTTACTTCCCAAAAAATGTAGTGTGAGTAGAGTAAAAGTAGTTGTCCTAAAAACTACTCAAGTAAGAGTAAAAGAGTAGCTCATTTAAAAGTATTCATGAGTAGTGAGTATTGAGTACCGAGTTGCAAAACATATGCCCCATTATAATGAACATTGTATGCCAACTTTTAAAATAACATCACTTATCTATGATAAACACTACATGAATCTGATTCCAAAAAATAAAAGGGAGACATGATAACAGAAATTATTGAAAAAGATTAAAAGGTTATTTTCAATACACTGATCACCATTTTAAATCGTAATGTATGAAACAATTACATTAAAATCAGTTTATGTGTAGGGTCTAAATTTCCCTTAATGCCGACAGAGTGTTATTGTTGTGCATAAAACATGTTCAGAACAATGCAAGGAATGCAAAAAAATGCTAAATAAGCAGGATCACTTGGCACGTCATGTCCTGCACAATAAAGGAGGTAGAGCAGGCATGGGAAAAGTTGTTTGGTACAGGTGCTACATCACACATAAAAAGGAATAATTCACCCAAAAATGAAAATTCTCTCATCATTTACTCACCCTCATGTCATCCTGGATGTGTATGCCTTTCTTCAGCAGAATACAAATTAAGATTTTTAGAAGAATATCTCAGCTCTTTTGGTCCATACAATGAAAGTGAATCGGTGCTAAAATATTGAAGCTTCACAAATCACATAAATCAGCATAAAAGTAGTCTAATCCATGTGCCTCCAGTGGTTTAATCCATGTCTTCAGAAGCGATATGATAGATGTGGTGAGAAACAGATCAATATTTAATTCCTTTTTTTTTACTATTGATTCTCCTCCATGCTCAGTCAATCTCCACTTTAAATTTCACATTGTTCTTCTTGTGTTTTTGGTGACTCACATTCTTCATGCATATCGCCACCTACTGGGCAAAGAGAAGAATTTACAGCAAAAAAGGGCTTAAATATTTGTCTGTTTCTCACCCACACCTGTCATATCAATTCTGAAGTCATGGATTAAACCACTGGAGTTGTATGTATTACTTTTATGCTGCTTTTATGTGCTTTTTGGTGCGGCAAAATTTTGACACCCCTTCACTTACATTGAATGGACCTACAGAGCTGAAATATTCTTCTAAATATCTTAATTTGTGTTCTTCTAAAGAAAGAAAGTCATATACATCTGGGATGGCATGAGGGTGAGTAAATGATAAGAGAATTTTCATTTTTGTGTGAATTATTTCTTTAAGTAGCACATGGGGGGCCACATTGTCCTCCTTTTGAGATACAATGTTCAACATTGATTTAGTTCTTGTATCTTTTAAGCCCAGAAATAGTTGTTCTCATTCTCATGCATGATGCACAATTTTCTGAAGTTTGTGACTGGTAGAATGTTCTGCCTGAAGTATTGCTCTACAAATGTTGATACTTTTCTATCAGGCATTAGAAAAACTTGATAAAAGCTATGCATAATTATAAAATATTTTATCTCTACTTTCCTGGTAATTTATTATACAAATTAACACACTCTTTACATCTGGGGTCGATATTATTAAAAAACAAACATTATTTAAAAAAAATATTATTATTAAAAATGTCACTGTTTTATTCTATTTTATTAATACTTTTAAAGCTACTGAAGTTATTCAGCCAAAAGTAGTGAGGGGTGTTCTCGTTTCCTTATTAATGTTGTTTGATTAATAGCCTTTATATGACATAGCCTATTAGACAGAGCTCAATTCGGTTACACTTCAAATATGACATTTTGATGCAAATACGCTTTTTGTCCCACTGTTTAAGTTCACTTTAGACATAAACGAATGCGTTTACATTAAATCCTACCAAGAAGGGCACTGGCGGAATTATGACGTGTATTTTGACCGCGAACACGCATTAGCGCCTGTCAATCAAACAGCACACAGCTACAGACGTCAGGAAATAAAGTCAATCTTTTATATATTCATCTAGATCAACCAGCCAGAAAATTACTCAAAAGTTTGATCTAGGGCATCTCTCTTTTTTCCGATAAACATCTAGATCATTTTATTGCCCAACCCTATTGATAACATTGCATTAATCTCTCACAGCAGTCCAGTAATCTCAAATGTGACCAAAATGATGAAAAACTAATGATCAAATAAAAATTCGGATTCAATTCAGGAAATCTGTATCAATACCCAGCCCTAATTTTATCATAGTAGATCTGTTAAGCTACAGTTAAACATGATGAGATGTGTAGTCTCTCCAAAGTAGTGAAGGAAATTAGTACAGCATCTAACAGCCTCAAAAAATGCCAACAAACACCAACATTTCAAACATTCTAATTTTTACACTAACCAACAAATTCTAACAAATGTTGGTGTTTGTTTGGTGTTTGTTGGGGCAGTGTGAACTACCTGTAGCTTTTAGATACTGCCAAGGTGTTCATAAAGTCCAAGATCTAGAGTAAAAGAGAATGCAATGGTGAATACTGTATGAGAATAAGAGAGATAGCTATTGCTCTTGCTCTTATAGCAGAAACTCCCCATCAATTGATTAATGATACACAAGTAGATTTGATCTTCTGTCAGCAGTGCCTCTTTACTGCTAAGTCAGCTATTCCATTTGAGCTTCATTCAACAAACCAAATGTCTCAGCCTTCTCTGTTCTGTGGTGGTTTTATAAGCCTGCTTTTTATGAGTTTCATGAGCTCAGAATGTGGTCCCATTTTTATTTGTGTGAAATTAGGCACGTTCTAGGCGGTCCAGAACTCCTTTAACAGCACAGTTGAAATCAATTAATTGTGCAGTATTCACTGACAGTGACCTCATTTGTTGTGCTCCAAAATTAAAAAAAGAAAACTATCTCTAAATTAGAACTTTACGTAAGGTGTAAATTAAGTCTACTTATTGGTTTGTGTTTAGTTGGAAGTTGAGCGTGCTTTGTTGGAGGGGGAGCAGGATTCGGAGACAGCTCAACTGCAGCAAGAGAAAGACGCTTTGGAGCAACTTAAAGACAAGATGGCTGACATTGAGAACAAGGCGCAGACCGAAAAATCTCAGGTATGTGTCCAAGATCAACAACAGTAGCCCCAAAAAGTATTTGGACACACTTAAAGAATGTCATCAGATTAGATAACAAAATATTAGTGTGTCAGAATTAACACGTTAATGCATGCGATTAATTAAAGTTTAACACGTTAATTTTTCTTAATCGCGATTAACGTATTGACTGTTAATACAGCATAAACTTGTATAAAGGGCGGAACCTTACACTGTAAGTGTCATTACACTGATGCAAATGCCACAGTGCCAGAGCCCTTCTACCAAGAGAGACTAAAATCCTAGCATAAAACAGCATAACGTGGCAGTCCCATAGACATTCTATGGGCGGTATTGTCGTAACACAATACTTGACTGTTACGCTGTCTCTTATGATAGAGCTGTGAAGGTTGTTATCTCAGTAAATAAAAGAATCTCTGACAGCACTTCCCTGTCAGTGATAAAATGGAGAAAGGAGCTTTTAGCATTATTTGATGTACAAAACAAGCCCAGATGGGACTTGTGATAGAAATCAAGTATTTTTCAGCCTTTGTGTGTTTGTTTGCAAGCACTTTTCATGGTAAGTTTCATGAAAGCAGCTTCACGATTGCTGTAACAAAGCGGATAGCTGCAGTCTACCAGCAGATTAATATTGTGAAGGATGAGAGTTTAAGAGATTTAATACCTATTGCAATGAATATGTAACCTATATGTGAGGACTAGTTCTTTAATTTAGTCAAACTCCCACTTAAAGACTTTAATGTTAATTGAATTGGTGCTATATTAGTTCATTTCTATCTTTATATTGTGGAAGGCTTTGTTTGGAAAATGTTAATAAAACATTATGTTGCTTCAAATTCTTTTATTTTCTTTCCTAAAATGGAAATGAATTAATTTTGACAAGAAAAAGAAGTATACATAGTGTCAATTTTCAGCATTTTTAAAATCTGTGATTTAATCACGATTAACTGTGAAAAATTAATTGCGATTAATCGACTGGCAGCACTACAAAATATCAAACCAAAGGGCTTTTAATAAAAATAGCACTAGCACATTTTTCAAGCAAAACATTTCACAAAAGAAATTTACTTTGGAATGATAAATATATACTTTTCAGAATAAAGACGAGGATTATTTGGACACTTAACATTGGTTGTCAAATGCTAGCAGGATATGTCCATAGTAGGGCTGCATCATTTGGACAGGTCACATTGTGATTATTTTGAAAAATACTGTAATTTGAACTGCGATTTGATAAACAAAAAAATAGTAAGTGATTCCTTTTGACCAAAATGTTAAATGTTTTGCCCATGTTTTTCTGCCATTAAAAGGCTAGTATTTAAGGGGTTCACACTTCGGTCCTCTTAAACAGAACTAAACTTGGACCTTTTTTCACTTTAGCCACAAACATACAAATAAAACATTTGTTTTCTTGGTATTCTTATTGTACCTGTCCACTTTATACCTTTTTTTTTGTCCACTTTGTGATAGGGTTCCAGCCCACTTTTCATCAGCATTATTTTTTGGAACCTAATCAACTTGAATATTATATTATTGTAATATTATATTGGTTTTTATTATTATTATTATTATTATTATTATACAATAGTAATAGCTTTCTGTAATATTATGTAGTATTACATTAATAAAAATCTAAACTTGCACGGGGCATTGCTATGATAATGAACCATTATTAAGCAATGGTTCAGTTAAACAAATGAGTTCAAAACCATCAAACTTTTATATTGGTGACATCTGCATAAAGAGTTTGTGTGTAGTTGAGTTCACATTTACAATAGCAGTATAAAGTGCTTCTCAATTTAACATCTCCTTTGTCCACAAATACCTGATGCCATGGGGTGTATTATTTGTATATTAACTTGTAACAACCACACATATTTGGAATTTAGCAAAAGTTAAATTAAAGTAAATCTGAAACGCTTTAAATAAATGCACTAAGCGCACATAAGCAAACTGAATCGAACTCTGAGCACATTGGTTACTTTGAGCATGAGATGGATATGTGAACAGACTATTTATTTATTTATTTATTTAATTAAATTGCAGCCCTTCGCAGTTTAATAGTCGCACATATCATGATTTTATTTTGATTAATTGTGCAGCCCTAGTCCATAATTAATGTGATGAACTACACCTGTGGCTACTCCGACAGGACACCTGTGTGAAATTGAGGGCATCTGATTTCATACATCCACTTAAAAATCCCTCGACACCAGATGGTTGAAAGAAATTGCAAAAATGGCACAGAAAAGTGAAGATACTTAGGTGTAGCATCATTTGTTTACAGATGCCACGTGGTTTGATGTTGTGTTATCTTATGTAATGACATTCATAAATGTTTAAGTGTGGCTGAAGTGTCCAAATACTATTTGGGGCCACTGTATGTGTACCAGACTTCAATGTAAAATCCATATGAAACCTTACTGAAAAAGCATGACTTGTTTGTTTGCTTCACACACACACACACACACACACACACACACACACACACACACACACACACACACACACTGGCAGTCCCTCAACTTGTGTCACAGTTGGTAATCCCAGGTCTGCTCTAAATACACCTCTGCTGAACTGAGTGATACCACATTGTGTTGATGTAAGGGATTTCTAAGGTTGGAGGTAGTGGAAACCCTGGCACCTGCCATCTACATGGTCAAGTTCAGGCTGACTTCCGGCTCATTCCATTTAGCCTGGCAGCTGCAGAGACATACAAGCCTACAGCCCAGCTTGAACTCTCTAGCAGAGGAACCGTTTCAGAGGTGCTAGCTCTTGTGGAGGATATTTTCTTAATTAAACCGATAGTTCTGGTGTCATGCAATATTCAGTCTAAAAGAAGTTGTTTTGGATATTTCGTTCTGAGCCTGATCGGAAGTCCTACAGTATTGCCCATACAAAAATCGAGAGTTCATGGCAAATTTGGTGCAAACTGCCACTGATCATTTTCACATGCAAATGAGCTTTGCAGCAAACTTGTGGAAAATGGTCCATTATTGCCAAAGGTTTGCCATAGGTTCACCACTACTGGCAAAGAGCTGCAAACTTCTGGCAAACATTTGTGGTGAATCAAAAGCTCAATTGCATGTGAAAATAATGAGTGGCAAATTTGCTGCAAGTTTGCAGCTAGTTTAGGTTTTTTTGTAAGGGTGCTTGAAGATTTATGTAGTCTCAATCATGAAAATACTTCAATTAATGTTATGTTAACTATATAAGCTAGATTTTACATATCACATGATATAACAAAAGCAACAAAATGTCTGTTTAAATATTTCTCTTTGTGTTTTTAGTTAGCATGCTAACCAATTAGCCTGCTAAGCTAATATTCCATTATTCTACGGTACAATTATTCTTCTAAACTAAACTATCTTTAAGTAATTATATCAAAATGTTAAATTTCATGTTATATGGTAAAAGATTTGTCTTTTTTTGACTGTATTTACATTATCAGATACAACAGGGATTAGTAATAGATACTTCTGATTAGGCTTTACAAACAACTGCCCCTTGGGGTAATTATGATTAAAAAATGTAAAAAAAAAAAAAAAATTGTTTTGATAATTAGTGTAATTTTATTATAGTGACATTTATAGTAGCAAAAAGACACTCAAGGCAGCGATTTTTACCATGGTTAATGGGTGTTGTTACGCATGGTATGAAGAGGCCTTTGTCATTTTCAGTTCAATTTGAAAGTGAATGCCAAGATATTGTAGGAGGATACATGTTGATACCTTTTATTCTAAGCAAAAACATAATTTCTCTGCATTTTCTTGTTCTTCATTCATTCATTCAACCCATCCATATCCATAATGTCCTGCTGTAGTAACTAACCCTGCTTACCCCACCTGCCTCTGCACTAACCCTTCTCTCCTCTTTCCCTACATCCCATCCGCATATATGAAGGACAAAGCCAAGCTCGATGGTGAGCGTGTAAAGTTAGAGTGGCTGGCGAAGCTGCTTGCAGATCAGAAGACTCAGTTGGACACCTGCCCTGAAGCCCTGAAAGAGCAACTTCAACTGCAGCTCTGCAGGGTCAGTACTCGTACACAGCCTTCATCCGCCTCTTCCTTATAAACAAGTCCTCTCCTTTTCTTCATCCATAGTGCTTGCATCTGTCTCACCTCCATGAGAGATAGTCAGGCTGACTTTCTCTCTCACACCGCATGCCCTGTTGGTATGTAATTGAATGCATGGCATGGTATTATATATGTACGTAAAATACCACTATTCTCGAGAATGCATGCATGCATACTTTGAACATCCTGGCATGGATCGGTGAATCTCAGGAAGAAATATCCAGGTACTATTTCACAAAATAATAAAAAAAAAAAAATCTAATTTATCATTTGCATAATGAAAATGAAGTCAGTTTTTTAGATCATTCAAATGTTGTTGCATTGTGACATTTTTTTTTCAAGGCTATTAAGGTCACCAACCCCACCCACCACACACCCCCAAAAAATACAAAAAATATAAATTAAATATTCTCATTATGGTAATACAGTAATGAAAATCATCATAGACTTATTACAACAAATACTACCATGTTGCTTAAATACTTGACAATTTAATCATATATAATTATTTTTTCTACAGGTATTACAGTAATGAGAGATTTTTCTCGCATTAAATTTATGAGTTGAATTTTGGGTTGAATTTCATCATCACACTCCAAAATGCACAATGCTTAAATCGTAATGATCCTGAAAGTCTAATATGCTTTCTTCATTCTTTAATTGATTTTTATTTTGGAGTGGAATATGGCCCGAACATTTTCATGAAAGGTTTTTGTGATTTACCCTTATTTGTTGCTTCACAGTTCCTGGTAGTGAACACACAGGCTGTTAATTAAATTATAGGAAGGAACATGGTTATTTGGAGCTGGCTGGCCTTGATTGTAATTGTGGAGTAGGGTAGCTGTTTCTGTAATTGAGTGGCTGTAGGCTTTCTTTACGTTGCCGAAGGTCATATTATGTATGTGTTGGCATGATTGATGTTAAGGTCAGTGGTCAGGGGTGGAAGTTGTGGCACTTTCTCTACTGACTGGCATGTGGCAGGTGAGGGCACTGTTCCAGCTGGGTGAAACCTTAACCTCTGTCTCCATACCAGGGGAGGATGGGTGATGAGAGGGGCTTTGGTCTGTGAGCTGGTGTTGGTGTAATTTAAGCTGATTTAAGCATGGGAGAATGACAGCGTCACTTCCTTGGCTTGTGATTGTTGCATGGTTCAATTTAAAATTATAAGTGAAGCCTAATCCAGACCATATTCAAATTTATTTATGTATCAGGATGCAGAGGCGCTAGAGGTGGAGACCAAGCGTTTTGAAGATCTGGAGTTTCAGCAGCTGGAGCGAGAGAGTCGTCAGGATGAGGAGAAAGAGACTCAGACTCAAAAGATTCTCAGGGAGATTGCAGAATACCAGCGGAGCACTGTTACGCGAAAGGTGGGTTTCTTTTCTGTGAGTGCACACTGTGTCAAAGATATGCAAACATCAGTCCATGAGTGTACTTAAATGTCTAAATGTGTGGGGGCCTTGGTAGCTCAGCAAGTAAAGACGCAAGTTCGAATCCAGGGCGTGCTGAGTGACTCCAGTCAGGCTTCCTAAGCAATCAATTGGCGTGGTTGCTAGGGTGGGTAGAGTCACGTTGGGTTAACCTCCTCGTGTTCGCTATAATGTGGTTCTCGCTCTCGGTGGGGCGCGTGGCGAGTTGTGCGTGGATGCTGCGGAGAATAGCAGGAAGCCTCCACGTGCTAGGTCTCCGCGGTAACGTGCTCAACAAGCCACGTGATAAAAATGCGTGGATTGACGGTCTCAGACACGGAGGCAACTGAGATTTGTCCTCTGTGACCCGGATTGAGGCAAGTCACCACGCCACCACGAGGACTTAAAGTACATTGGGAATTGGGCATTCCAAATTGGGGAGAAAAACGGAGACATTTTTTTTTTTTCTAAATGTGAGCATTGCTTCACTGTGTGATGTCATCAGGAGAGGCTCCTGGCCCTGAAGAAACAGTACACCCAGATTACCCAGCAAGCTCAGAGGGACAAGGAGAACTTTGTGAAGGAAAAGAACAATCTTCAGATGATGCTACAGCGGGTATGAGCTGAGCTTAGTCTTTTTTATATCACTACACCGCCATGTTGCTGTGCCTTTTGGTCCCCAACAAATTTTTTACCCTTAAAGGGATAGTTCACCCAAAAATGAAAATTCTCTCATCATTTACTCACCCTCATGCCATCCCAGATGTGTATGACTTTCTTTCTTCTGCTGAACACAAACAAAGATTTTTAGAAGAATATCTCAACTCTGTAGGTCCATACAATGCAAGTAAATGGTAGCCAGAACATATAAGGTTAAAATTCCTATAAAGGTAGTATAAAAGTAATCCATATGACTCCAATGGTTAAATCCATGTCTTCAGAAGCGATATGATAGGTGTGAGTGACAAACAGATCAATATTTAAGTTCTTTTTTTATTATCAATCTCCACTTTGACATTCTTCATTTGTTTTTGCCGATTCACATTCTTTGTGCATATCGCCACCTACTGCCCAGGGAGGAGAATTTATACTATCCCTTTAAATGAACCCAGAAAATGAAAATTCTGTCCTCATTAACCCTCATATCGATCCAGACCTGTATGACTTTTCTTCTTCTTCTGATAAACACAAAAGGAGAAACTTTTAAGAATGTTCACATTGTTCTCTACCATACAACATTAATACAGTGACCATTGGGTGTCAAGCTCCAAAAAAGGCCTAAAAAACACTATAGAAATACCATAGAAGTAGTCTGTACAACCTCAAACAGCTTTTTTCGTGTATCATAACATAATGTGATGCACTAAGTTTGAAAAGACATACGTTTTTAGAACAACATGAGGGTTACATTTTCAATTTGGGTGAACAATTATAATAAATTATTATTCCTAAACTGTTTTTTGGTCTCCTTGACCCTGTTTTTTTTTTTGTTTTTTTTTTAAGGAAAAGGAGAAACTCGTCAAATTGGAGAAGAAATATTCAGAGCTCACTGGGGCACTGGTTTTCCCTGTCAGTCCCATCAGTATGAAGGAGGTAAGCTTGATATGACAGCTGCCAATCATGAGTTGTGTCTAGGGTCTTTTAAGGCAAATCTTCTTTGTTCTTACATGGATTATGGGAGTGATTCTCAAAGTGTAAGGTGCGCCCCGCACCTTAAAATTTCAATTAATTAACTCTTACATTTCTGTCTGTCTTGACACAATGCAAAAGTTTTTCAAGTTTCCAAGGGGGTGTGACCAAAACAAATTGAGAACCACTGGATTATGGCATTGCCCTCTCTTGGAATACACGTGTTATTGGTCGAGACCAGAGAACTTTGCAACTTATGCACTAGGGTCTTTTAAGGCAAATCTTCTTTGTTCTTACATGGATTATGGGAGTGATTCTCAAAGTGTAAGGTGCGCCCCGCACCTTAAAATTTCAATTAATTAACTCTTACATTTCTGTCTGTCTTGACACAATGCAAAAGTTTTTCAAGTTTCCAAGGGGGTGTGACCAAAACAAATTGAGAACCACTGGATTATGGCATTGCCCTCTCTTGGAATACACGTGTTATTGGTCGAGACCAGAGAACTTTGCAACTTATGCAACCATGTGTGGCTGCCCTAAAAGGCCACCATAACACTGTTATGGGAACTACAAAAAATTAAGGAAAAACCAACCATGATTACCTTCCCCAACAAAACCCATGCTCCTATTTTGACCCTTGCAACCTGGAAACCTTTAGTTGCAGAGGGTTGTTTGTATTTTCTCAGACATTTCCTCATCATGGAAACGAAGTATTTTTCCCTGTATTCCAGGACTGCTTCCAATTGGCCGACGTGTGTCCGCCTCATAGTGAATTGTGCCATGCCCACAAAACCCTGTCTCCACTTCCTGCTGACCCCCTGTTTTTTTCCACTCTTCTCTCCTCTCTCTCTATCAAAAATGCAGAGGTAAAGCATTAGCAATGTGCATGTAAGAAAAGCTCTAATTGCTTATTTCCTGTTGTTCCTTATGCTCTTGATACTGAAATAACAACCTAATAATTTAATCTTTTACGATTTTATCAATGGTTTAAAGGTGAAATGTATAATTTCTGTGTTAATAGCTGCACCAAATGGAATTTGCAAAAATAATGACCATTTACAGACAGGTTTCCCAAACACTTTCTCCTGTTGACCAAACAGACAGTCCCGCCCCAGATTCACATGTTGCTGTGTTGGGCTGGTCGAAATGCTCAAACAAACGGAACAACATTTTGAAAGCGCAACATAACCGCAGTTTTTACAATTTATGGGGAAATCAATTTCTAAATGGCTTGTTTATAATTGTCTATCCATTTTAATCTGGGATAGGAGTATTTTAACATAAAAATTACACACGCCACCATTTTTAGGTGTTCAAGCACGAAGTGCTGAAACATTATTGAAATTGTAAAGATTATTATTATTTATTTATTTTTCTCCCCTAAAACTGATCGTGCAGACAAACCGTAAGGCCTAGAGACTTGAAACTTTGTGAAATGGTAGTACTTCAGCTGGCTAGCCATACGCATGGACTCGCCCTGATTGGTCAAAGGGGAGTGCTACAGTAAACAAAATTACAAGGCCTAGAAACAAAATAATTTTATTGTGATTCTTTGCATCATGACGAATCTTTTGGGATACCATAAAAATTTTGCTCTGCCCTTTCGTTTTCCCGCTATTTTTGATTGTTTGAAAAAAAAACTAAAATGGTTATAACTCGGAATTAGATATTATCACCAAATTTGGTACACTTATGTAAGGGGTCATACTGAGGACACACACAAAAATTGCGTGTCTCCAGCTGGCTATGCATGTGCATGTTCTCGTCACGATTGGCCTATAGGTGGTGCTGTAGCAAAGGCTAATGCGTTTTGGGCCATAACTCCTAAAACGTATGTTGTACACTCAAGTGCCTTATATCATTGGAATCGTTTCTATTTCATTTCCGGCATAAATTGCTTTTCGCAATTTGCGATATTTTACAAAAACCTACTTTTGCGAACTAGTCCTAGGTCATTCAACCAATCGGAAACAAACCAGTGCAAAGATTCTCTGGAGTCTCAATATCAATAATTATCAAAAAAAGTTTGAGCTTTCGATTCATCGTTGCAACGGTACGCAAAAACCTACGAAGCGTGATTGGCAACTTACACAAATGCCTATAACTCTTGAACGGTATATTTCACAATGGAGATATTTTCACAAAACTCAGGAACTTATGTATGGGGTCATTCTGAGGACACATGAAAAAAATTGCACACCTTGGCCATTTGGTGGTGCTAAAAAATTTAAAATCTAAAAATGGCCCTAATTAAGGAGCCTTGGTCCGATCGACCTGTAATTTTGCATGCAGTGTCTTTGTCTAAGGTGCTATCAGGGTCTACAAGGACAGTTTCATATCTCTAAAAACTTTCAGAAGATTTTAGACAAGGTCAGCAAAGGCTGATCGGAATGTAACGTGTTTTTGACTCTTGGTCCTAAATGTAAAAAAAAAAAAAATGGCCACTGGGAGGCGCTATCGCGTTTTACATGCGTGCAAATCGCTGAATATTAGGAGACACAGACACACATTAGACATATCATATGATAGATCTCCACTTTCTGAACAATTTGCCTCAGACCATTGGTGTCAAACAAATCGTTCGTTAAATATTTTAGATTATTTAAAAAACTACTTTTGCGAACTAGTCTTAGGTTTTTTACGCTACAGCAACAAAACTATAACAGGATAATTGATACATATGGGTGCGGCCTAGATTACGCAAAAGCCAATAACTCTTAAACGAAAAGTCTTCAAGATGCAAGATTTCATTTTGAAGAAGCATGCAAAATTTGGTGGAGATTGGACAACAGGTGGCACTATAACAGTTATGAATGTTTGTGCTATCATGTTTTACATGCATGTGAATGGTTGTATATTCTGCAATATTTCACACAAACACATGTTATTCATATCATATATAAGACCTCATCATTTTGAACAACTTTTCCTCAAGAACCATAGGTGTCAATCGCTTGCCTGACTCCTGAGCTTAGTGTTGATGGCTACACTTGCTACCTGCAGGTTTTTTCTTCTTTTCTTTTTTTTCTTTATATACCCATTCCACTCATATGCCCTGATAAAATTGTAACCCTTTACCAATGACATGCCACACACAAATTAAAACTCAACAAACCTTTATGCCACACATACTGCTCATGCCCTGAACTACATAGACTGAACTGCACTGCAGATACTCTTGTCTACATAAGTATATTAGACCCCTATTAGCCACTTAATTATTTCTATTCCTGAGAAATCTTCCACCCCGTTTTCATATCATTTATGAGATTCTATGTATGGTCTTGTCAGCTGTTAAGGTCATTTCCTTAAATTGAACTAAAAATACTAAACCTTCCTGAAGAGTCAATATCTTTCGCAACACATACTCTTCCTGCATTCACATTTACATTTACACTTTCAAACTTAACCTTAGTACTCCTAGCTCCCTACATTTCTGGCTTGTTCAACTCCCCTACTGATGTTAGTCAGTATACACTATGCTTTTCTCTGTAATCTCAGGTTCTTGCAATAACCATTTCCTAAATCCATACTGCCTTTTGGGGTGATACTTTTAACCTATCTTGCACTGAAATTCTCTGACATGTCTTTAGCTCATGCAAGCAGAGCTTTACGCTGATGTCAAATATGATTACGTTTTCCACAAATGTTTTCTGAACCTCCATGCAACACATGAAACAGCCTAATAATTATTTACCATACAACTGTTGTAAATACCTTGTGCTATCAATAAGCATCTCTCCATCTTCTGTTAGAACATGTGCATGCCACCACACAACATAGAAATTGATTACTTTTACAAAGAACAGCACCAAACAATTGTGCACTGACAATATTTCTTTATTTGAAAATGCAGGATAGTCAACAAACTCTCTGTAAAAAACCATAGAAGAGGTCTGGACAAATTAAAAAATAATTGGCCACCAGAAGACGGCATCACATTTCACATGCACGTAAATGGTTGTATATTCTATTGACCTGTTTCATGTGACGTCACTATATGACCGTGCCACCCTGTTTGTGACCAAAATTCCATATACCTTTTAATGTGCTGCGCTGTGGGATGCGGCAAAAGCCGGCAAAATTATTTTTGCTATTTATAAATTTTGCTGTTTAATTACCAGAGGCAAAATAAAAAATTTATTTAAATAAAGTTATATATAAAGTTATATAAAGGTTTTATATCATGGAGATACACTATATTGCCAAAAGTATTCGCTCATCTGCTTTTAGACGCATATGAACTCAAGTGACATCCCATTCTTAATCCATAGGGTTTAATATGACGTCGGCCCACCCTTTGCAGCTATAACAGCTTCAACTCTTCTGGGAAGGCTTTCCACAAGGTTCAGGAGTGTGTTTATGGGAATTTTTGACCATTCTTCCAGAAGCGCATCTGTGAGGTCAGACACTGATGTTGGACGAGAAGGCCTGGCTCGCAGTCTTCGCTCTAATTCATCCCAAAGGTGCTCTATCGGGTTGAGGTCAGGACTCTGTGCAGGCCAGTCAAGTTCTTCCACACCAAACTCTCTCATCCATGTCTTTATGGACCTTGCTTTGTGCACTGGTGCACAGTCATGTTGGAACAGGAAGGGGCCATCCCCAAACTGTTCCCACAAAGTTGGGAGCATGGAATTGTCCAAAATCTCTTGGTATGCTGAAGCATTCAGAGTTCCTTTCACTGGAACTAAGGGGCCAAGCCCAGCTCCTGAAAAACAACCCCACACCATAATCCCCACTCCACCAAATTTCACAATTGGCACAATGCAGTCAGACAAGTACCGTTCTCCTGGCAACCGCCAAACCCAGACTCGTCCATCAGGTTGCCAGATGGAGAAGTGTGATTCGTCACTCCAGAGAACGCATCTCCACTGCTCTAGAGTCCAGTGGCGGCTTGCTTTACACCACTGCATCCGATGCTTTGCATTGCACTTGGTGATGTATGGCTTGGATGCAGCTGCTCGGCCATGGAAACCCATTCCATGAAGCTCTCTACGCACTGTTCTTGAGCTAATCTTAAGGCCACATGAACTTTGGAGGTCTGTAGCGATTGAGTCTGCAGAAAGTTGGCAACCTCTGCGCACTATGCGCCTCAGCATCCGCTGACCCCGCTCTGTCATTTTACGTGGCCTACCACTTCGTGGCTGAGTTGCTGTCATTCCCAATCACTTCCATTTTGTTATAATACCACTGACAGTTGACTGTGGAATATTTAGTAGCGAGGAAATTTCACGACTGGACTTGTTGCACAGGTGTCATCCTATCACAGTACCACGCTGGAATTCACTGAGCTCCTGAGAGCGGCCCATTCTTTCGCAAATGTTTGTAGAAGCAGTCTGCATGCCTAAGTGCTTCATTTTATACACCTGTGGCCATGGAAGTGATTGGAACACCTGAATTCAATTATTTGGATGGGTGAGCGAATACTTTTGGCAATATAGTGTATATCTATTTAATATATAATATATAAAATATATTTAAATGTCCATGAAAGTCAAATTTGCCAATATTTGTGTAGACCTCAGACCTGTATACACCTTTCCTGGGACTTTGCATGGATCAAAAGCATTTTTTTTAAATGTTTTTCTTGAGATCGTTTTACAGTTGTTTTTCCATTCACTGACATGTTTTCTCCCGCTGATGGTCACAAAAATGGCGGCTACGGGGAAAAAGTGAGGTCACTGAAACAGGTTAATAGTGTTTCACAAACACAATTTTTCCATATCATATGCCAGACCTCTTCATTCCGAACAACTTACCCTCAAGAATCATTGATGTCAGAAAAATCGTTTGTTACATATTTCACATTATTTAAACATATGGGTGTGGCCTCTTCAAAGAAACCTCTTCATTACATTTAGTAAGCATATGCGGAATATGCTTTTGAAAATGCATGCAAACTTTCATGAACATCAGGATATACAGTAGGTGATGCTATAACATTCAAAAATATTAAAAGCACTATATCTCTATGGTAGATTTTCTTGATGTTGCTGAACATTTAATTGCTTTCTCTACATTTTACGTGCTTATTGGCTGTCTGAATAATGCTTCATATCTTGTAACACATGCACTCAAAGTTCCTATGCCACTTGAACCCTGTTAATTGCTGCTTGCAGCTATATTAAGTTTTATTTTATTTTTTTGATCCATTAAACAATTACTGAAATTTTTAATCTTCATTGTTTCACCTGATGGTTATTAATTTGCTCATTTTAATAATTTTTTAACCTACTTGAATGTATTTCTACTCCTTTTCTACCTCTCCCCCCATTTCCCGAATGGTTTGTCCCACAGGGCTATGTTACAGTCAATGAGATCAATGAACTGTACTCTCAGCTGGGGGTAGACCCCACCCCTCCCCCCCTCCCCACCCAAGCCCAGCCCTCCCCTGATGCCCCTGCCACAGGGACTGACCCTGACCCCAGTCCTGCGGAGAGCACTGCCCTGTCAGGAGAGGGTGAGGTGTGTGGTCAGGATGGTTTATATGTGTTAGGATTTACGCATGTCCAAGCTTTAGTTTGCACGCACAATTGGATTATAAGGTCACTTTAAATGGTTATGTGGTTATTTTTCCATGATTTTAATATTTTTATATGATTTGTGAGGGTTTGATTGCTTTTGCTTTGATCTGTTATGTTAAAGGCAGGGCTCGACATTAAGCATTGTCATCTGCTTGTCCTTCGGACAAGTAAATTGGTCATTCACTTGTCTGAGTAAAAAAATTACTTGTTCTGAGACAAAAACAAAAGTAAGGACGTAAGAAAGAAAAAAAAGAAAAGCCACCATTGTCATCATTTACACCTAATAGGGATTAAGAACATAGTGCAGAAAGATGGTAAATCATTACTCGCCCTCAAGCCTGTATGAATTTCTCTCTCTCGCAGAGCAAATACCTCGGAGACTTACATTAGATGGAGCTCTAGAAAGATGAGAGATGTAACGTGTACATAAGTCTGTTTTAAGCGTTATTGCAATTTCTGCCTTTCTTGCTGTATTATGAGGGAGTGCCACGATGTGACGGGACAAAATTAGATTTCTCCAACGTCGCGCGCTTGCGATGAAGATATCTTTGTTGATTGTAAACAGGAGCAAAAGTTTTATCGCGTCGCTCGCTTATAGAGACGTGGTACAACACCATTCGCATGTCCAATTAACATAGATTTTAATCAAGTAAAATTCTCTTTAACTTGCCCGTTCAAAATTCAAAAGCATTAATGTTGAGCCCTGGTTAAAGGTATGGTTCACACAAAAATTTAAATTCTCTCATGATTTACTCACCCTCATGCCGTATCAGATGTGAATGACTTCATTCTGCTGAACACAAATGAAGCTGTGATTTTTAGAAAAATATCTCAGCTCTATATGTCCATACAATACAAGTAAATGATGGCCAGAACTTTGAAGGTCCAAAAAGCACATAAAGGCAGCATAAAGTAACTCATATGACTCTAATGGTTAAATCCATATCTTCAGAGGTGATATGATAGGTGTGGGTGAGAAACAGATCAAAATGTAAGTCCTTTTTTACAATAAATCTCCACTTTCACTTTCACATTCTTCTTTTGTTTTTGTATTCTTCATTCTTTGTGCATATCGCCACCAACTGGGCAGGGAGGAGAATTCCTTTTAAATATTGATCTGTTTCTCACCCACACCTATCATATCACTTCTGAAGATATGGATTTAAATACTGGAGTCATATGGATTACTTTAATACTGCCTTTAATGTTCTGGCCACCTGCATTGTAAGGACCTATAGATCTGAAATATTCTCCTAAAAAGCTTTGTTTGTGTTCAACAGAAGAAAGAAAGTCATACATATCTGGCATGTCTTGATGGTAAATAATGAGAAAGAATGTTCATTTTTGTGTGAACTGTCCTTTTAAAGGAGTCATATCATACATTTTTAGCATTTTATTTTTCAATGTTAAGGTTGTCTGTTCTAATAACAGCATAACATTTGGTGTACTTTCCCAATATCTCATCAATAGTTTTGTACAATCTGGAATAATATTATTTTCTTTTGGTCGATAAGAATAAGAGCACTGGTCCTACTTCCTCTTTTCTGCTTCATTGTGATTGAACGGTTCTGTAAATGTGGCCGATCATTTATTAGTGCATTCATCCTGTCACAAAAGTACTAGTTTCAGAACAATGCATTTTTGTTGCTTAGTTTAAATAAATAGGGTGTATTTGAACTGGGGAAGAAAATTTGAGTGCTGAAAGTTACATTATATTTTCATAATACTTCAAACTCTATTTTAAAGATTTAATACAATTTTACTTTTCATGATATGACCCCTTTAAAACCTATTAGCCTGTCAGCCATCCTTCTTCTACCATCCTTATTTACTGATTTGCTCTTCCTCTCTTTGTCAAAGCTCTTTCCATCTTCCTGTTCACTGTCCTCGTCCGCCGTTCTTTCTTCCTCTTTTAACGCATGCTCTCGTCCCAACCCCAAACCTCCTTCTGTGCACTGGCCTGAAGACATGGTTACCTTCCTCAACCCCTCTCCTCCTCCTCCTCCTCCTCCTCCTCTACCTGCCAAAAAACAGCACCGCCACAGGCAGGTAAACCTTGTGGAGGCCACATTTGAGTGTGTATGTGCATATGAGAGCAATTATTAGTGATATTCTTACATTTAACCCTCTGTTCCTCAGCATTTTCGCACCTTAGAGGAAAGGAAGCGGTACGGTAAAGAGGGTGGAGCTCATTTGAGTGACACTCTTCCTCGGAAGAATACCCAGCCCACTGTAATCCCACAGTTCAACTGTGCCACCCTGGGACGTAACATACCTTCTAAAGTAAGAATACACAAACATACACACATTTGCATGTGTAGTAGAGAAGTGTGATATGTAGAACATTTGCCATATATTCTACATATATTTTATTGCTGGTAATATAAAAACATTTGCCCCATTCCTAAAATCTTAAACTTGTGAGAATGAGAGATTTTAATAGGGTCTCCGATTTAAAATTCATTTGCAACAATGCCGATAGAGTTGGAAAGTTCGACTAATTTCTGTGAATCAGTTCTTTCGAACTGTCCATTTCCATCGAATCATTAAAAACCCAATGATTCAATAGTTTGTTTGCTTCATCATTCAAAAATGTTCACAGAAGTGCCCGCTTGGCATCTTACACTCTTCAAAATGTTTTATTAAAAATATATGTTGGTAAATATTGTGGTCTTTTATTGTGTATTGTTATATTGGTGCATATAAATAAAATTGATTAAATATTGTTCTTCACAGTATTAATTTAGTGAAGGGACTGAATGGAAAACATGCCTTGATTTTTATTTTTTATACTAATGTAGATTTTTACTGTATTTTGCAGCTTCCTTTAAACATCTTGAATTTACTTGGCAGCAATAACTGTTTGGTTAGAATTTTTGGTTCCTCTGGTTGGAGAAGAACTTTTAAGCTATTTCAGAGCAAATTCATTAATATCAAGATATATACACTCACTTAGCACTTTATTAGGAACACTATGGTCCTAATAAAGTTGTGTTCATCTGCTGTTGTAGCCCAGCTGCCTCAAAGTTTGACATGTTGTGCATTCTGAAATGCTATTTTGCTCAACAGTCAGCGGTTATCTGAGTTACCATAGCCTTTCTGTCAGTTCGAACCAGTCTGGCCATTCTCTGTTGTCCTCTCTCATCAACAAGGCGTTTCATTCTGGCAGAACTGCCACTCACTGGATGTTTGTTTTTTGTTTTCTTGGCACAATTCTGAGTAAACTCTTGAGACTGTTGTGCGTGAAAATCCCAGGAGATCAGCAGTTACAGAAATACTCAAACCAGCCCGTCTGGCACCAACAATCCATGCCATGGTCGAAATCGCTGAGATCAAATTTTTTCCCCATTCTGATGGTTGATGTGAACATCATTAACTGAAGCTCCTGACCCGTATCTGCTTGATTTTATGCATTGCACTGCTGCCACATGATTGGCTGATTAGATAATCTGATTAATAAGTAGGTGTACAGGTATTCCAAATAAAGTGCTCAGTGAGTGTATATTGAATATCGTCAAAAGCCTGAAAAATACGGAGATACAACTTTTTAGGCTATATCACTAAGACACCATTTTTCTATTTATAGTCTCATCCACCTTTAGCTCAAAGCTCCAGCTGTGGTAGTGCGTTGAATCGACCCCTTGCCATTTCCCCTAAGGACATACAAATGGAAACACACCACCTGCACAAGGGTAAGATTCTCCATTACACACACACACCTCAGTTTAAAATATACAGTGTTATTTTGTAACATTATATTATACACATCAAAAGTTGTGCTTTAGCCAAACTTTATGAAATCTTGGATTACTGTCTCCCTCCTGCAGGCAAATCTAAGAAAGGTAGGGCACTGTTTGAGATGTTTGCCTACAGTAGTTTAGATGTGATTTGACATAATTTAATTGAAAATGATGTAACAAGTCTCTTAGTGTGTCCTCTGGTGAAGAATGTCCTCCTCCGGGTGACATTTATTGCCTCAGTCGTTGACTGTGAACCTCACAACCGATGTCATCTCCACTCTCGTTACTTTTCACTTTTGAGTCTGGTGTCACTCAAATGAGAAAACTTGTAGTGCTAGTTCACTTTAAAGGGGATAGTTCATCCAGAAATGAAAATTTATTCACCCTCATGTCATTCCAAGCTTGTATGACTTTCTATTTTCTGTGGAATACAAAAGGCGAATTTCAAATTGTTGAAGCTGTGACCTACGATGGATCGCATTGGTTTGGAACATAAAAGTAAATTATGATAGAATTTGTTTGGGTGAGCTATACCTTTAATGCACTGTTTTGTTCACTGAGGCTGTATGGCACATACAAAAATGCATCTTGTATGAAATAAATCTGTTGTATTATTTATTTAAAACAAAGTTATTAAATAACTTTGTTTCATACAATGACATTGTCATGCTGTGAATTCAGTTCTGCATGATTAGGTGTGTCTAGTATCATCCACTGTTTCCACTGTGTTCTTTTGAGTGTTACGCTGTTCTGTTTTCATTGTATTTTTATTCTTATACTCTATTATTGTGGGGTGTGTACTCAGACTTCTTTAATTGAAGTCATTAATTGCCTTTACATGGCGTAATTGTTAAGACCATAAGGCCCATTAAATATTTATTTTACACTTATTCCCAATATTACAAAATTATTTAAATAAATAAACTGATAAACATTGTATATAATCGTAAGATTGAAGTGGGCCCTGACATCCTTATTCTTGGTATACTACCTCCATTTCTAAGAAATAAATTATAAAAATACACTTTCAAAGAAATTAGACCACCTTAAAGCAAATTACAAAGACATGAATGCAAGGATGAAGTGGAGATAAATAATATCAAGAATAAATACAAGGATGGAGTGGAAGGAAATATTTTAGATGGAGAGATCAATAACATATAAGATTAAGAATGTAAAATTTGAACACAGATGGAAACTGCTTAAAGAAGTAATGATATATTATTAAATTATGATGATTCTTTCTCTTTGACTATTCTGATTAATTAGTTAAATAGAAATGAAATCATGTCTCCGACTATGATCTGTCCTGTGTCAGACGAGTTTGGCTCATATGCTGATTTTCAGAGAAAACAGTGTGAAAATGCAGTAACTACAAAATCCACATCAAAATAATTCTCAGTTTCATTGTTAGTTACTGTGTTTAACCTTTGTAGGGTTTAAAAGGTATTGTTATTTTTACCAGTGAAACTAAATGTGTAAAGTCATTAAGGGAAATATACAGAAATTTAGATGAATGGATGGATAGAAAGAAATGCCATGTAAGCACCAACAATTATTTTCATGGCAAAAACAGAATAGTTTAAAGCACAATGACAAAAAATAAACAACAAACTATTACAGCACTGTTAAAAGATGTATATAAAAGAAATGAAAGAGGCAAGGCCAGGCGAAGATGGATAGTATCTCTCTCGTCAGCGACAACCAACTTTTAGGGGAAAGAGAAGCATGCGTCCCGCAAAACACTGTATCTTGCCATGGTCGCTAATGGCACCATCATCTATTGGCCAGGATGTTGCTTTACAATTCCGGTCCAGTATTTCGTGAACATCTGCTGCATGATTTTGGGGAGCTGAGGTGGAGGGAGATGTTTGATAAGCGGAAAGAGGGAGCCTGTGTTACAGAAGCCACATCACTGAGACACCACCAGGCTTTTTATGTGCACAAGAGGCAGCCACCTCTTGAATGTGTCATTGTTTTCAGCCAATGACAAAAATAGAAAAATACTACAAATTTCTGGTGCTATTTTGTGATTGGTTAGGACAGTCTAGAGCCAATCATCAGTGTTTGCAACACACAGCCCATCCCCAAATTGCTTTTAACCAATGTACAAATCGTAAAAAATAAAATATTTTATTTAATACCGTGTTGACAAATGTTTGATTGGGTGAGCAAGACTCACGTGCCCATGCCTTCATCCGGCCCTGGTCACGCTAATTTCAAGTGTGTTTGGCTGGGCTCAAGGGTCAGTCTGAGTCCAAAGTCCAACACACTATCAGGTGAGCTACCACGCAAGCTAATTATGTTGGAATAAGTGTGTAAATGTAGGTGTGTCTGTAATACAAGCATTGAAAAATGTATAGTTTTTCAACTAGTCTGGAGGTAGTTCCAGAATGAATCGCTAACAACTCCTTTAAGCCAGGGTCAGTTTTAAAACCGTTTTGGGTTAATGTAAGCATAAGCAAATGAATATTTAATTTAATAATAACCCAATTGTTTTACTCTTAGTACATTTGGAGTGGCTGCTTCGGATCAGGTCTTAATAACTCAGGGTTAGAAGCGATGCTAACCCCCTTTCAAAATTACAAGTGTGAAACTTGCCTTAAGATAGGGTTAAAAAAAATAAAATAAAAAAAGACAATAACCCACTAAGTGAAGTGTGGAAAGCTTTTTAGTTGGTAACTTAGTTACCCTAGCTATATCAAGAGATTTTAGGTTTTCTGCTACTGCAAAACAAGCAAATCATGACAAATTAAACTGAATCTGCCTTATAAGGCACTGGTGCTGTTGTCCAATAGGAGGTGGAAACTTTATGGATGTATTTATTTGTTTTGTGAAGATAGTGAAGGAATGTTGTTAAGATGAAGGACAGGAAATGCTTCCATTCTGTTTCCAACAGACATGAACAATCCTCTTAACCGGATGAGTTTAATGGTGAACTTATTTTATTTTAAGTTTCCTTGCTTGATGTTTTGAATTAACCATAGCTTTATGAATATATGAACTTTTCAACTTTACTAATTTAGATAGACATAATTTCTCTATGTTCTTGTGTGTTGTCGGATGGTTTATCTGGACGTCCCCTGGGTGAGCTCATCAGAGAGGCGGGTCTCGGCTCTTACACTGGTTGATGTTATCAAGGTTGCATTAGAGTCTCACATTCGCTGGCCTTATTTTTGCAGCACTGTAGGCATCCTAGCAATGAGATATTCTACACGTCTCCAGAATAAAGCAACCTAATTAGACAACAAGCTCAGATATAGACGTCTATCTCTTTATTCTGGACTTCTATTTGGAGACCAAGTATTTAGGGGTTTGGGATCTCAGAGTTGAGTCTTCTTTCACTTACACTGTTGCAATATTATTGCACGGTGGCTGGTCTTTGTGAGCAAAATAAGGGGCCCCAGGATGCCTTGGGCAGTGATCGGCCAGTGAACACTGAGCTGAGCGGCAGAAATGGAGAAGCATCCGCTGGGAGTGATGCAGGACTCTCAGGTAAAGCTGAATTAGCCGCAAAATAGGTAGGAGGACTTGGGGGAGCTCGTGACAACTCAATGCAACTCAACAGAGTTCATTATTTCGAATTCTGGTTTACCTTCTTTTGTTGCTGGTATGTTTCTCAGGGCACAGTCAGCAGCACATCAGCGAGAAGCACCGAACAAGGTTGAATGATCTCAGCAGCCGGACATCGTCGCAGACCAACGTCTATCTCGACTCCTTCAGTTACCAAGATAACGGACGTGCCTTCGACACACTGAGTGTGGACAGCTCGGACAGTATGGACACCAGCATTTCCGCCTGCTCACCCGACAATGTCTCCAGGTGAGAGTGTATTTCCATTAGTCTTTTTTGGGCGAAATCCAAACGGCATTCTTGCATCCTTTAAGGACACTGCGTGACTGGGAAGGCCACTTGTTGGGTCGTTCCAAATGAAAGTGAGAAAATTAATCTTTTCCTTTCCCATCAACAAGACTGTGAAATGTACATTCATACAGTAATTCCTGGCTCCCTTGTACCCACACCAAGTGCATTGGGATGCTCACTTTTGATTGTAACTCGCCCTTTGTCACGGATTGAAGTTTTGTATGTGTATATGGTTGTGTTTACCTGGCTATAGTTTGGGGACCAAATTAAATCTGACAGAACCTCCCTTTGGGGACCCATTCATCCCATTCGGGTATGTCCCCATTTTGAAAATCGATTTGATTAAATAAAACAAATACAGTTGTTGTTTTTTTTGTGTGTTTTTTTTGTTTTTTTTTAAATGTGTGATCTAAAATATTCACTTGAAGAACCCTTGAAATTTTAAGTAATGCTAACTTCAATAAATATGAATTCCCCAATATCTTGTTTTTAATTGCAGATTATTACATTTATGTATAATTTATTATTTATAATTTTCAATATATAATACATTATTAAAGACATTTATCTATTTTGATAGTTTTATACATTTTTAATTTCATAATTTTAATTTTTTAATTTTTATTCCATTAGCATTGGTATTCAGCATTGGTATTTCTATTAACCCTTAAATATATACCTCAGGTCTTTAGTGATCCACATTCCACCCCCTGTACCATATCCATTTTTTTTTAGTAATGCCCACACCTCTTTAGTATTCCTCCTACCTTTCTCTTCTGAAAAGTGTAAAAAAAACAAAAAAGAAATGCCAAAATTGCAAAAGCTATATTTTTTATAATTGCTTAATTACCAAAAGTGTATAGGATCATTAGTGACTGGAGTTACTATATGTAATAGTCGCTTTTTTTTTTCTCCCTTCCATAACTAATATTTCAATGATTATGTAGAAGTAAACTATATAGCGCATGAACATTATGATATGGCTATTGTCATTTGGGTGTACTACTAAAATGATGTAAGTTGTGCATCTATTTAGACTCAACAAGTGCCTGATAAAATACATATGTGTAGCTTCTGTGTAGCTCAATATGTGTTTGACAGCCAGTTGTGTCTCATGAAATTTCAATGTGGAAGTTCTGTGATTTGTTGCATCATCTCTTTAATATGTAAAATATAAAACATCAAAATAAATCTGAATATATTCTATTCTATTATTTCCTAAATGTCTTGAAAATGCTTTGAAAATTGTACATTATCTGGGCATTTAATAGATCCATTTGTGATAGATATATGTGCCGTGTCGCTAAAGACCTCAGGTATGTAATATGGCTTGGTATCGATACAGATTTTCCGATTCTATTCCGATTCACAAGCTCTCGAAAAGATTCCAATTTCGATTCATATGGATATATTTCAGTAATATTGTCCCTTTTACTTACATATGAAATAAATTCTCTCCCAGCTATTGCTGTGAATTATATAGGTGACCTTACTAGGTACAATATGAAAATATTAATTTTACTAATTATATTTTATTAGTTTTTCATCATTTTGGTCACATTTAGCTTTTTAAAAATGAACAAATCAAAGTATTTAATCAATAAATATAATATTACATAAATTTCTATTGTTTAATTGCATAATTTGTACTGTTTACAGGTATTTTCATTGATTTGTTGAACGTGTTAAAAAAACAGGTACTGTCTCTTTAAGGAAATTCTGCATTTCTGTAAACAGCGTCTTTACCGCATGTTAACGAGACTCGAATGGCTTCTTATCTGCGCTATGCCTAGTTACAATTAAATGTTTCTTTTTTTTTGTTTATGATCAACAACTGACTTTAAAGAACAGAAAGAGGAATAAAAGAGACATTATTCAATGACAAATGGGTTGCATGGACAGTGCCGGTCCTAGCCATTTGCTAAAATTTGTCTGGGGGCCCACGTCAGTATGTTCGTAACACTACTTAAAATGTCTTTGACAATGTGGAAGCCCCCCCTGGTGGATCAGGGGCCCTAAGCAACTTGCCAAATATATACATTTTTAGTTGCATAGCACGAAATTTGGTTGCAAATGCGAGTGATTTCCTCTCATAGTAGTGGAGGGTTGCGCATAGAGTAAAAGATCGATCAGTGGCTTTTGAGAATCGATATAGAATCGACAAAATAAAAAAAAAATTCTAAAATATTTTGCCCAGCCCTAGTATGAAATAATGTTTGGCAAAATACCCATGCATTTCAGGGTTAATCTAATGAACCCACTGTATTTCCATCACAAACCCCTAAGGGGTTTACAAACCAATGGTTAGAAACGCTGGTATATAGTATTTATAATTAGACTTCTTTTGTTTTTATGTAAAGCTATAGTGTCCCCATTTAGACAGTTAAGTAATTGTGTTTGTTTTCAGACCTACAACCTATAGACGGATCATTTCAACTCATCTTGACACATACCAGTTTTGTATCTTCCATAATCCAAAACATCTCCACTGATTCTTGTGTAATTCAAGCCAAGAGTTCCATCTGGAACAAAGAGTGAAATATTGAGGGAAGAGGGCAACTTGAAAGGAAAAGAGAGAAAGAGGCACTGAAATCCAGGATTCATATTCCAATGCTTTGGCCATCTCATGCAGGTTACCATAAACCTCAGGTCAGCTCCAGAGTGATTAACTGAAAATATTAGCAAAGACAATTTGGCAGATTAAACCACATGAGATAATTTCTCAGGGCAATGTTTATGCTGTGTGTGTGAGCTGGAGGCAATGGACCAGTGCTTGTGTAATTTGAGTAGTTTGCATGAATAATGTGAATTTTGAGGGGCCCAGGGAAAACCATATGAACCCCCTCTTCAGCTCCGGGGACGGGCCCACTCAGGTTACAGCAGGAACAGTTAGAGGAAACAGATTTAGGAGGGTTTTTTTCTGCAGTTTGAATGTAATCATCTGCAGTGCGCGGGTTCGAGCTGTGCCTGGGTCTTTGTGTGGTATGTTTCAGTTTTTGCCGCTGGATCGTCAGGTTCTAGAGCAAGAATGATGTCCGTTCATCTCCAGCATCACTGGTAAGATACGATAAAGATGACAGAGCTGTAGCTGTGATCTATAAAGGATCGTATGACAAAAATGAAAGTGATTGGAAGAGAAGGAAACAAGGTGACCAGATCTTGAGTACTGCTTGTAAGGAAAGATAGTGTCAGTGAGGTTGGAAGAAGAGCAGAGGTGGATGAATGGATTGAAGACACGATGGAAGATGAAAGAAGAACATGACAATTTATTGTTATTATTTTGTTATTTGTTATGAATCTGCTACAGCCATAGTTTGCATGATGGGTCAGATGTTAACATGATAGGTCTGACCAGTGGATTTGTTGGGCATAAATTTGTAGAAGATTGGCTGATCTTTAAATGTGAATTAACCAACAATGAGATTCTTGAGAACTGTTAAGTATTTAGAAATTGCCTTTTGTATTGTTTTTTACCTTGAAGAACCAGAAAGGAGTTCCCCAGCATGCATGAAGTGACATGTCATTAATGACTGGCAGCTGTCAGTTATCAGATTCTGAAACTAAATCAGACTATTTTGGCCTTAGGCTGTGATCTAGTTTTTATAATATTATTCACATCAAATGTTTATAGAAACTTGTAGAAAAATCAAATTGCAGTGCTTCCAATGCAGGCACTGTAATTAGAAATCTAACCGACAGTGATGACGTCATTGAATTGCGATTGGTCTTTCTTTCAAACTTTTATTTGCATATTGAATTGTGATTGGTGTTTTCTTTTTCTCTTTACATCTTTTTAATCATCTAGCTGCCTTTATTCTGCAAAGACTGATGCATTATGTGTTGATTCTCGATAGATTTGTTCAGCTGACAGAAAACAAGATGTGCCTTGAGTATCAAGCGCACAGTTTTAAGGCTGCTCTGAAACGGCATTTAATTGATGCAGACTTAAAGTCTAAAACCAAATCCTCCCTAAAACTTCACTCTGTTAATTTACTGCCTTATAAGCACTGGTATTTCATTTAGGACATTCAAATCTAGTTAGAAACATTTAAGAAAGGCATCTGTTGCTAAAAAGCTTATTATTTTAAAGTATTTCTTGTTTCATTGACAGCTGCGGTTTAGGGAATGCCTATGAAGACAAACGGGGTTGTATGGATCTGACATGAAGGATGTGATTCCTACATATTCTTTACAGGGGAGATTTTAGTGGGAAATTGAAGTTTTACAGAAGGTAGGGGCTGGTCTGATCGATTCCACGTGTTCTTTTTGAAGTCTAAATGGAAAGCATCAGACTCCAAGAGACTCACAGACTGTCTTTGCATGGATTGCTAATGCATTCCAGCAATGACCAGCTTCATTGATTCCTTCTGTGCTCTCCAACTAGAGAATGTATATATATGTGCCTAGTGCACTAACGACATGTTTACATTTGCGAGTGCATGCATTTGTCTAAGGCATAGTTGAAGAAGAATGATGTTTTAGTGCCCAGCTGGGAGACATAGCTGGGTTTCTTGGGTGTTGGATTGTGGGAAATCTTCTGTAGAGGTGTCAAATGTAATGCAGTATCTCATATACTTTTGACAGCGCCAGCACCTCCAATGTTTCGAAGATGGAGGAGATGGAACGTCTTCTCCGGGAAGCTCAGATGGAGAAGCACCAGCTCCTGGAACACCGGGTAATAAAACAGCTATACAAACCTGACACATCCTGCTAAACTGAAATCATATAAGTTCAGCAGAACTGTATTCAACACTTCAGGACTGTAAGGACTGACAACCGTATTCTACTGCTGTGTGAATGTAGCCAAAGTTTCACAGTGTAGTTTAACTGCAAACCATAAACTTAATTGATGAATGAGCTACATTTGGTAACAAGCTTCACAGATCTTGAACTCCAAGCTTGTTTACTGTGTTAGAAGTTTACCAGTCAGCCGTGTACAGAATCAAATTCAGCTTGACATGCAGGAACGTTGTTGGAAACGAGTCGTTCTTCCTGTTTCACATGTTTTTCCATGGGATTCTGTGCTAGAACAGAGAGTACAAATTGTACAGCTTTATAAAGCAGCTTATTTCAGTGTGTATCTGTACCAAACAATGTAATTTGTTTGTGTGTGCCAGGAGAGAGAGATGGAGAGCAAGAGCAGAGCTCTTGAAGAGGAGAGGAGAAGACGAGAAGAGCTGGAAAAGCGATTGCAAGAAGAAACCAGCAGGAGACAGAAACTCATTGACAGAGAAGTTAAACTTCGCGAGAAACAGCGAGCACAGGTGAGCACTGAACATATTGTCATGAACCATTTTTTTAGTGGTGTTTGACATTATCTATCATCACTATTACTATTGCTCATGCTTTGGGTTAGGGGTTGCTCAAATCACCAACCTTAATTTTTAAACTCTGGCACACAACTTGTCCCACGCTGTTTGTGCTACATATATGGATGATACCTCAAATTCTGCAGCTTGTAGAGGAGAGATGAGCTTTTCTAAGATATCAGACATACGATTTTTCTCTGGCAGACAATAAAAAGGCGCAAAATCCCATAGACTTGCATACGAAGTAGGATAGGTATTGCCATGGTGGTCAACTAATCGAATAGTCGTCCAACAACTTACTAGTCGATTAGTGGGGTCAACTACTAACATTAATATTTTTAATGGTTGTGGTTTTAATGGGAGATGCAATTCTCAAATTAATTGAGAGACGCAACTTCTTAGAGCATTTTGCATGATAGCTTGCTGTGCTTAAAAGTGAATAATAGTCAGCATAGACTGAATAGTCAAAACATTCTGCAAGAAGTTTCGTCTCTTTAATGCTTCAAGTTTAGTCCATTTATTCACCGCTGCTGTTACAGCCATCAAAGCGCTGCATCAACAACACATTATAAGACGATCACTGTCAGACGTTAAATCCTCTTCTGTGAATAAAGTTCCCGTATTTGTGAGGTGCTTTGGAGAGATGAAAGTCGTTGTTTGATTCTGTCTGAAACTGCTTAAATAAATAGTTGCAGTAAAAAGGTTTAAACTGTTTGATGTCATGAACTAGATAATATTATCTTATAGTTCTGTGCTTTTGACTGCACAGCAAGGATCGCCTTGAGACTCCCAAGCTATCTGTTTACATTGAAGCACGTCATTATGTGTTCAAGATGAGCATAAGCAGTTTTGTGTACTTTTCTTTGATCATTTTGTGCAATAAGATGTTATAGTTATTTAGCCTATTTATTTGTTGAATATTCATTAGTTGCCTTGTGGAAGTGCTGCACTTAGCTTCCGTATTTCCATCTGAAATGCATCTGATTGGGGTCACGTGAACATAACAGAGCCTAATTATACATTATTATCTTCAACACCGACTAGTTGACTATGAAAATTGGTAATTTTGCACTTCCCTAAAACGAAGGAAGGACTTGAGCCATATCTAGGGACCAGAATATTGTGGAGACTTGCAGTTGATCTCTTTTGACTTGGACCAGTAAGCACACAACTTGCAACAGTATAACAGTGCCCTGGCAACCACCCACAACAGCCTAGCATCACACAGACGCCCTCTCATTTTCTTCAGAAAATGTAGAAATCAAGTTTTAGATGTGTTTGATATGCACAAACACAATGTATGTTCACCTGTAATGCCTTATATACTGACTATGTGACCTTTGACCTTGTCTCAGTCTCGTCCCCTGACACGCTACTTACCTGTAAGAAAGGACGACTTTGACCTTCGAGGCCATATCGAGTCGGCCGGACACAACACAGAGACCTGTTACCATGTTTCCATCACAGAGAAAACCTGCAGGGGCTTCCTTATAAAGATGGGTGGCAAAATCAAAACCTGGAAGAAGCGCTGGTTTGTCTTTGACCGTAACCGCAGGACTCTGTCCTATTATGCAGGTCAGAAGAACATCTTTGGTGATACATAAACTTGGTCAATACAGATGACATTAGTATTGATTTTTGTTTTTTTGTTGTTTCAGATAAACATGAGGCCAAACTGAAAGGAGTCATTTATTTCCAGGCCATAGAGGAAGTGTATTATGACCACTTAAAGAGTGCCCACAAGGTACCAAAATGCTTTTCCTTTTCGGCTAGTAATTATAAATTATTATGAATAAGCAGAGCAAACGTATAAAAACTTGAAAAGACAACATGAAATAGAATTCACAATGTATTTAACATCAATAATGTTATGTATTTCGGAGTGAAACAGCATTTTTAGCTGGAAATAATGTAGGTGGGGAGAGAATTTTATTTTTTATTTGATTAAAATCAATTTGAATGTTTAGTGAAAAGTGGGAGCTGGAAGCAGTGAAATTTTTAATGAAACATTTTATTTCATACATAATAACATGCACTGATAAATTGTGCAAGATAAGACCAGCGATATTTATTTATGAAGTAAACAGCATTAAAGGAATAGTTCACCCAAAAATGAAAGTTCACCCATCAAAAAAGGACTTTAATATTAATCTATTTCTTACCCACACCTGTCATATCGCTTCTGAAGATTGAATGTTGTATGGATAACTTTTATGCTGCCTTTATGTGCTTTTTGGAGCTTCAAAGTTCTGGTCAGCATTCACTTGCATTGAATGGACCAACAGAGCTGAGATATTCTTCTAAAAATCTTTGTTTGTGTGCAGCAGAAGATAAAAAGTCATAGACATCTGGGATTGCATGAGGGTGATTAAATAATGAGAGAAATTGCATTTTTGGGTGAACTATCCCTTTAAATTTTATTTCATGTGTAGTTACAAGAGAGGTTTTATATCATATATACCAGTGCTGCCCTCTAGAGGACAAACTGAACCCTCCCTGTCACTTTCCTCCACAGAGTCCAAACCCTTCCCTGACGTTCAGTGTGAAGACTCATGATCGGGTGTACTACATGGTGGCACCCTCTCCAGAGGCAATGAGAATCTGGATGGACGTTATCGTGACAGGGGCGGAGGGATACACTCAATTCATGATTTAGATGTTGTCCGCCAGCAGGGGAGGAGGAATGTGTGCGGTGTGTGGAATAAAGCCACCGGACTTGCTCTGCCATCTTTCGCTCACTGGTTTTAACACTGCCCCCCAACGCTGGACGGATCTTATCTTTTAGTAGATTTATTTTCTTATAATAAGCTTTTATGAACTGCTTTTGATCCGATCTCAATATATAGTATTTAAGCATTACCCTTTGCTGCCTTTGTACTTTTTTATGAAATGTAAACTTTTACTTGGCAGCCCAGAGAATGGAATGGAACACATATACCATAATTACAAATGTTAGGGTGTGTGTGTGTGTGTGTGTGTGTGTGTGTGTGTGTGTGTGTGTGTGTGTGTGTGTGTGTGTGTGAAGAGAGTAAGACATGTTAAATGATATTCAGTGCCATTGTGCCACGATGTGTGTGGTCTGTTTGCTACCTTGTGCACAGGGCCTCAGGGACACACACATTATATTCATAAACAGCTGTCAGCTGTTTCTGCCAAAGATATGAACACACAATGTACACAAACTTGTGTGTTCCTGTATGTGTTGCAGTGCCTTCAGTTATACTGATATGCCTTTAAACTCAATATTAACATAATTATCAAAGGTGCTAAGAGACAAACTTGCATTTTTATTTCTTCAATTTGCATTTTTCAGTTTTTACCCTTCTGAAACACTAAAGCTGCTTGCAATTCAGGCATTACGCAGACTCCAAAGGTAAATGCAAATTCCTGTTGTTCACATTGAATTATGGCACACAGAAACCAGGTTTTGGATACATTTTATAATTCTTAATATGTAAAATGTTTATTTTACAGTATATGGACTTTAATCAATGCTTTTTGGCCCATTTTCAGGCTATGATTATGCCTGTTTTGTCTGTAGAAATGGCGTGTAGCGCCACACATGACAGAAGCCTTCAGAAAACAAAAAAACACCTGGTTAACCAATGCTTTTTCTGATTTAAAGGAATGGTTCACCCCAAAATTTTTATCACTTACTCACCCTCATTTTGTTCTAACCACCATGGCTTTCTTCTGTGGAGCACAAAATAAGACATTAGGCAGAATGACAGAACATTGAAAGTCGTATGGGTTTGGAACAATGTGAGTGTGAGTAAATGATGACAGATTTTTTTTTTTTTTTTAAACTGTCCCTTAAACTTTTGGTTAAGCCACTACTACCACATGTCCTTAATGTCCTGTATAGACTGTGTATTTTTTTTTTTTTGCAAGTCTGCATTCTAAATCCTTAGTTTCATCACCACCAACAGGGGGCAAGAGCAATCTGATATATTTGTATCTGCTGTTAGTCATAAGCTTGCTTGTGAATTAGCCAGCAGACTTTATTTGCTGTGCTGATTTTAATATCCTGTTAATACTCCTTTGTGACAAATATTTATACTTGTTTACCATGCATGCACCTTTATTTCTGCATACAGCAAAATAAAGCAAATGTATATTGTTATTGTGATCTATTTATTCTTAATCATCAAATGGAAGACATTACAGATTCAGTCTTCCTCAGCTGTGGTTTGTGTTTGCCTGTGTATGTAGCCTTCCATCTTAACCGTCTTACCTTCATCTCCTCAGTCAAACAAGACTCACTGGACAGAAATCAAATTAAGGATTTGAGTAATAACAGGGTGGAGAGTAGATTTGTCTGGATGTTTAAAAGATTATGGCATAGTTTGGATGTTATGCCAAGTCTGATTACTCTAAACTCTCTTATCTTTTTTTTTTTCTTTTTTTTTCTTCAATTGACAAGTGATAAACGCACTCAACAAATAGCAGATGGAATATTTTCACATGCATTATTATTCAAACATCCCCCAAATACACAATGTGCATGCGTGTGTGTGTGTGTGTGTGTGTGTGTGTGTGCGCGCACTCACGCCTCCAGGCATGCTCTATTTTTTGCATGTATGGCCTTGTTAGGATGAGAATACTGGCCTCAGATTGTCTCATATTATGATGAATTATGTGATTAATGCCATGTAGTCAGTTTTCTTTTGTAGGAATACTGTCCTTTACTTGTCCTTCCTTTGACTGTTTGCAAAAAATGTTTTGGTGAGGAGCTGCAAACTCAAGCCAAGGTAATCATTTGTCTGTTTCCTCTGTGTACTCTCCCTGAGAGATGTTTGGGCCACTGTGTTCCCAATAAAGTACCAGACACCCCTTCTCCTACTGCCATCTTTCCACTGTTCTTTATCATAAGTCAATTCATTCTTTCATACATATATATATATATTACACTGGCGGCCAAAAGTTTGGAATAATGTACAGATTTAGCTGTTTCGGAAGGAAATTGGTACTTTTATTCACCAAAGTGGCATTCAACTGATCAAAAGTATAGTCAGGACATTACTGATGTAAAAAAACAGCACCATCACTATTTGAAAAAAGTCATTTTTGATCAAATCTAGACAGGCCCCATTTCCAGCAGCCATCACTGCAACACCTTATCCTTGAGTAATCATACTAAATTGCTAATTTGGTACTAGAAAATCACTTGCCATTATATCAAACACTGCTGAAAGCTATTTGGTTCATTAAATGAATCTTAACATTGTGTTTGTTTTGGAGTTGCCACAGTATGCAATAGACTGGCATGTCTTAAGGTCAATATTAGGTCAAAAATGGCAAAAAAAAGAAACCGCTTTCTCTAGAAACTCATCAGTCAGTCATTGTTTTGAGTAATAGATGCCTCACATGTCCTCAGCTGACAGCTTCATTGAATTCTACCTGCTCAACACCAGTTTCATGTACAACAGTAAAGAGAAGACTCAGGGGTGCAGGCCTTATGGGAAGAATTGCAAAGAAAAAGCCACTATTGAAAAACAAAAATAAAAGGTTAGAGTGGGCAAAGAAACAGACATTGGACAACAGATAATTGGAAAAGAGTGTTATGGATCTTAACCCCATTGAGATTTGTGGGATCAGCTAGACTGTAAGGTGCGTGAGAAGTGCCCGACAAGACAGCCACATCTATGGCAAGTGCTACAGGAAGTGTGGGGTGAAATGTCACCTGAGTATCAGGACAAACTGACAGCTAGAATGGCAAGGATCTGCAAAGCTGTCATTGCTGCATGTGGAGGATTTTTTTATGAGAACTCTTTGAAGTAGTTTAAGAAGTTCTGAACCATTTTTTTATTTTGTATTATTATTATAATGGTAATTTTTCACGTTATTAATGTCCTGACTATACATTGTGATCAGTTAAATGCCACTTTGGTGAATAAAAGTACCAATTTCTTTCCATAAGAGCAAAATCTGTACATTATTCCAAACTTTTGGCCGCCATATATATATATATATATAATCCCACTGATTAACAATAGCAATTTAACGGGGTTACTTATTCACGCAGACACACTTGTATGCACACCCCCGACCCCAGCTAATAAATTAATGTATTGAACGCATCCTCATATATCAGGAGGGGAAGGAGTGATTGGACCCCATGTTGTCAAGCGTTTCTGCCAGATTAAGTATAATTGATGCTGCAGAGAGTCCTCAGAGAATACACTTACGGACATGTCATTTTCTTCAGGGTTAATCTCAAGGGAGTTGCTTCTTTCGTTGAAGCCCTATCTTTCTTCTCACCCTGTGGCAAAGATGTGTATATATAACATTATGAAATGGGAATTTGGCTATGACACATTAGGCCCGAATCAAACTCCACACAAGTATGTGAACGGGAACGTTTCTATCTACTCAAACTAGATTTCACGCGTCGTTCCGCATTAAAACGCTTGACAAGCACAGTAGTCTTTCCTGTGTTGACATTAGTTCTGTCTTGATCGCGAATGAATCTTTCTTTTTAATGACTCGATCGAACCGATTCTCGAAGCTTTGGTAGATCACCCAACTGTAAAAGGGATAAGGGAAGCTGTGAGATGTGAACGGTGTTATTTACAAAATGTGAATACTCAGTATTATTAATATTATATTTTAATAATACCTGGGTTACAGGTTACACCATGCTGATGTTGTTAAAGGGACAGTTCACCCCAAAATAAAAATAAAAATTCACTCATCATTTACTCACCCTCATACCATCCCAGATGTGTTTGACTTTCTATCTTCTGCTGAACATAACCGAAAATATTTGGAAAAATATCTCAGCTCTGTAGGTCCAGACAATGCAAGTGAATGGTGACCAGAATGCCAAAAGCTCCTAAATAAATATAAAGTCAGCATAAATGAAACCCAAAAGACTTCAGTGTAAATAAATATCTTCTGAAGCAATCCAGTTAGTTTTGCGTGAGAACAGACCAAAATATAACTCTTTTTTTTTTCACTGTACATCTTGACAGCAGTCTCCTTGGCAATCATGATTTCAAACTCAATTACACTGCCTGGCGTTTGACACATGCACAGAGTGCAAGATGGCGCTAAAGAAGTGTAATCGAGCATGAAATCATGATCGCCACGGAGACTGCTGTCAAGATGTACAGTGAAAAAAAGAGTTATATTTTGGTCTGTTCTCACCCAAACCCAAATGGATCGCTTCAGAAGACATTTATTAAACCACTGGACTCGTATGGATTACTTTTATGCTGCCTTTATTTTTTGGAGCTTTTGGAGTTCTGGTCACCATTCACCAGGGTTGGGAGGGTTACTTTTGAAATGTATTCCACTACAGATTACAGAATACATGCTGTAAAATGTAATTTGTAATGTATTCCGTTAGATTACTCAAGGTCAGTAATGTATTCTATATACTTTGGATTACTTCTTCAGCACTGGTAGATTTTTTCACTTGTTTTGACTATAAAAACTCTGCCAGTACATTAAGACAAAATACACGTTAAAAATACATTCTCTGAACAACCTAAATATATTATGCAGTGTTGTTTCTAAAACAAGATAAATCAAACTGATCTTGTTTTAAGGATTTTTAGATATTTTTACAGGAAAACAATACAAAAATTATCATCAAGTATATGATTTTTGCCTTAATATCAAAGGTCTTACCAGAAAAAAAAGAAATTATGATCCAACGTGAATTTTCTTAATAAAAAATATGCCTGGTAACATGCATGTAAAACGGCTAGAAATAGCATTTTAGCTTAGCGTAAAGCTGACAATTTACACAAGGTTTATTTCTTTTTCTTCGTAATCCTGTTACATGTATTCCATTACTCCCCAACCCTGCCATTCACTTGCATTGTCTGGACCTACAGAGCTGAGATATTTTTCTTAAAATCTTTGTTTGTGTTCAGCAGAAGAAAGAAAGTCATACACATCTGGGATGGCTTGAAGGTGAGTAAATAATGAGAGACTTTTCATTTTTGGGTGAACTAACCCTTTAACAAAATGTTGGAATGAGAAGGACACAATCTATATAACCTATTAGTGAAAAAAATACTGTGATAAATAGCAATTTAACTACAAAATGAAATATAAAATGCCACGCTGGGAAGTCTTTGAACACTTCTGAGTGATAACTCGGTTGTGAATTGTCTTTTGAACCTGTTTAATGAAACGAACCATCCAAACGAACCGATTCGCTAAAATGAATTATACTTCCCAAAGCTAGTTTCTCCTATTGAATCAGAAAGATGGGATGGGACATTTTGAAGAGCTCATACCTTTTAAAAAAAAACAACAACAACAACAACAACTAGCCAATAGCATTTAGATTACATCGCAATCGTGACAATGAATTTGTACTTGCTATAGAACTGTTCAGCGGTGATGTCAATTTGTAGGCGAACCCGGAAGTCTAATTCGCCATTGGTTGCCTCAGGACTTTCCTGAGTTTTTATAATGGGTTTTTGAACTTATGAGTTAAATAAGGTCCGTGGTAAACATTACTTGACAATACTTGGACGTTTTGTTCTACAACATAAATTACACACTTTCATACCTCACACTTGAATTTTGAAGCCGCTGTGTGTTATTTAAAAAATGATGTAATTCAATACAGCTTCAAAATTGACGTTTGAGGTATGACAGTGTGTAATTTATGTTATAGAACAAAACGTGCACGTATCGTCAAGCAAAGTTTACCACAGACCTTATTTTACTCGTAAGTTCAAAAACCCCATTATAAAAACCCATAGGAAAATCCAGAGGGAACCCATGGCGAATTCTCTGCCTGGTTTTTGGACTGCAAGCTGAACAGCTCCATTGTTAATCAGAGGGAGGTGATATTAGGGGGAGGGGACTTTCTGATTCTAGAGAGCATTTGATTGGACAAAAATCTGGGTGCACCATGAGTCATCAATATTTTCTATCTGTTTTCTCAGAAGGTTATGACTGTAAATTTTAAATGTGTACATCTGCTAAAGGTTCAATTTAGGAATACACTAGCAAATAGATGGTCTCAAAGCCATGGACTGCAGGCTGAAACATACTCTATGCTAGTATGTGAACGCAGATGCATCTTGCAACGCAAGCTTGATTTCACGTATTGTTGCATTTTGAAATGTCAGACCACAATTCATAACATCTGCATTCACGTGCTTGCATAGAGCATGTTTATGCCTTAAAAGCCTTAAAAAAAAAAAAATCAATTTTGACCAATTATGTAGCGTACAATGGGGCTAAATTGTTCAGCATTTACATTTGTGTACTTGCCTAGAGTATTTTTCTGACCTTAGGATGGACATTGACAGCTCTGTGCGCTCTTAAGTGATATCACCTCCCAGCTTCAGACGCCCATCCCTTCACCCACAGCATGAATATTTCATGTGGGTTTTTTAGTTAATGGATAAAGTCACATTATGTGGGTAAATTACAGGTTAGGGACATATACACTCGGTAATGAATTGGAGACGTCTCAGCTGTTGAGCTTTGTGTTTTTTGCTCCATGGGACGGTCTTGTCTTTACTGACATCAGGCAGTTCATCTGCAAGTGAACTTGACCTCAAGCTTTTGTGTGTGGCAGCAGTTTTTTTTTTTTTTTTTGTGGGGTTGACTCAGTGGGTGATGGTAACAGTGCACAATTAGTTAGTGTAGGCCTATGTGTGGAAGGAGTGTAATTTAGCTCCACCCCATTTTTTTGTGTGTTCATGCTTGTTCACACATGGGGGCTTGGTGGGGTGGGCCCAGCTGGTGTGTCCAGCTGCAGTGGCAGATAAGCTTTTCCCTGTCCCGTCCTGTCCTGTCCTATCCAGTGTGGTAATAAGATTGTGTTTGATTGGTGTCTTCTGAGTGGGTGTTTTCTGTGGAGACAGAGACAGTGATTAAAGCACTTACGACACCAGCACTGCATTCTTTTTGAATCTTTTTGACTGATTCATTAACAGAACCAGCTTACCGGCTGCCACTCAGCCTGCCCAGAAACAGCTTACTATATAAAGCCACAAACATACTTATGTACACGAACACATGGTTAATGCATTACCATTGCGCGTTCTGGTTGAATATGCTTCATGTGTGTTCTAGCGTTTAGGCGGAAACATACTCTATGCAAATATATGAATGCAAACGTTTAGCTACCCATGCTTGACTTCATACGTTGTGGCGAAATGTGTCATACCTCAATTCATAACACAACGGAAGTACAAAATTGATTCTCAACGTTGCTGCAAGGGCCACTGTACCGGACATTAGTTTGAGCTGTCCGCTTTTACGGTGAGTTTTCTCTTCAAGTCAACTACCGTCATGGCGAAGCAACAGTTTGAAGAGAATATTACTTAGCAAGTACATTAGGTAAAGTCAATATATTTATAGCAACTTACCTGAATAATAACAAATCCATTTTACTTTCACAGACTTCTAAAGGCAACTCTGTCGCCCCCTTGAGTACTGAGGTTTATTATCGCCACAGTAATGCAAGAAAGCATAGTAAGCATGTTCAACCGGACCACGCATTGGCAGTGCGTTGGCCTAGCACTCGCAGCTGCATTTGCATACTTGCTTAAAATATGTTTCTGGCCTTACTCTGGTGGTAAAAAACTTCAGTACTCAAGGGGGTGATAGAGTTGCCTTTAAAAGTCTTTGCCATTAAACTAGATGTGTTATTATTTAGGTAAGTTGCTATAAAAATATAGACTTTAACTTACTTGCACGTGTCACATGGAGGAGGAGTCAGGAAGCGCGTCATTGTTTACATCATGTATTATTATTCGGAAATTATTTTTATTTTATTTTATATTGTTTTGAAATTGTTTTGGACTGTTTTAGTTTGTGAACGGCACAAGTTTCTCTTGTAAACAATGACGCGCTTCCTGAAGACTCCTCCACGTGATGCGTGACCTTTCCAACAAGCTTACGTCATCCCTCTCATGAGCTCATGTCACAGAGATGTACAGAAGCGAACATTTGTAGTTAAAAAGTGTATAAGTATTGTTTTGTTTCTCAAAATAATCAATCGTTTGCGTTCAGAATAAGTTTATTTGTCGACTGGAATCGTGTGGATTATTTTGATGCACCCTAAATATGCATTTTGGACCGTCAAGAAATGGAGTACATTCACTTGCATTGTTTAGAGGAGGAGGCCTGAAATGAAATCCTAAAAGTCTTAAATTATGTTTTGATGAAGAAAGAAACTCGGATACATCTTGGATGGCCTGAGGGTGAGTAAATTATCAGCAAATTTTCATTTTTGGGTGAACTATTCCTTTAAGAGACATTATTTTGTGAATCAGACACTGGTGATGATATTTGTTCTTGCATGCAGCCATCAAAGGCAACACAAAAGAAAGATGTTTTGTCTATTAATTCTCTTTGTATTATCTTGCAGTACCCCATAATTTTTTCTAATCACATTTGATTCAGACTGCCAACTCAAAACTCAGGTAAAATACATTTTATTTCACTTTTGCACTGTGATTCAAGAATAGCAGAAGACATTTATTGGATTTATGGGCCTTTGTAACTTTTGTTTCTTGTGATCATGTGACCTTGAGGCTCCATGTCAACGGCAGTAATATGAAACACAATGGTGACCAATTATGAGTGAATTACTGTTCCATGCTTCATTTATATTCATTGAACCATGACAGGGATCCATCTTTAGACCACTGAGGGTTCTGTTGTCAGAGAAACATCACATTAATGTCTGCAATAGTGTCTGTAAAGTGATGGTTCAGCATAATCAGGTTAGAGATTAATTGTTTGCCCTCTTCATCATTTCCTGCCCTCCCTCTCTCCCTTTCTTCCTCACTCTCCCTCCAGAATGAAGGAGCTAACAGTATTAAGTTGACAAGGCAAATCAGACTAAAAGATGACCTATTGATCAGATGGATTTTTTACATTTGTCATCCTCAGGAGGCATTTTCACTCAATTTCATGCTTGAATTCAGAGCGTGCTTGAGTGACTATAGTGTATTAGCTGCTCACACCACAAACATGGCATATAATTCATAAGACACTGATCAACCAACATGTATGAGTTTTTAAAGGGATATTTCATTCAAAAATGAAAATCCTGTCATCATTTACACACCCTCTGTCACAGTCCTGTCACTCTGTCAGTCTGGGTTTTTGTCTGACAGGACCATGGCATCATTATCCCATGTCTGTCATACGTTTCATTGTCTGTCTTTGTGTGAGTGCACGGTTTCGGTTGTATTCCCTGCCGTGCACTCTTCGGTCTGTCTTGTTTCATGTTGGGAGCATGGTGTCCGGATCCTGACTTCCTGTCTGGTTTGGTTTCGGTCTGTGTCGGGATTCGGTCACTCATGCTCCATGTCTGTCTGTTATTGATGTGGGTGCATCGCGCTTATGTCATCTTGGCAGCATGCACTCGTGTCAATAGTTTGTCTTTCTCTCGCGAACATGGGTGCACCTCGCACTCGCGTTGCGTTGCGCACCCAGGTCGCGAGCTGTCTTCGTGTTGTGCTGAGGTTCGGTCATTTCAGTTTAAGGTATCGGGTGTGAGTGTGGCCGAACTCTCGCACAGGTATCCTGTCTTGTTTTTGTCGCCTGTATCGTGCATCGCATGGCATTTGCCTCCATTTAGTGTGAAAAAGCGTGGCATCGCTTTGTTTGCCGTTGCTAAGCATTCTCTCGTCTTGTTTGCCGGTTGGCATGGGCGTATATTGCCTTATTGTCTTGGCGATGTGCACTCATGCCACTCGGGTGTTTTGTTGTCTTGTGAGAGCACGTGGTTTTGTTTTGTTTCTGTATCGCCGTGTGCCTCTCGGTCTTACCTCATACCCACCTCCTCATTTGCTTATTATTAGTTCATTTGCCTCACCTGTCCCCTATTAGCCCATTTGATTTCTCTCCCTATTTTAGCCTCCTCGTTTGTGCTGTCCAGTGCCAGTTCATCTTGTGTGTATTCCAGTCAGTCCTGTTCGTTGGTCTTGTTAATCGGTCTTGTTTCCTGTCTCGTGTCGGTCCTGTTTATCATCCCATCCCTACCTGGTCTGGTCGGTCCTGTATCCTGTGCCCTGTTTTCCCTACCCCAGCCTGGATATCCTTTTTTCCCCATTCGGGGTAGTTTATGTTTATTGTTTTTCCTCCTTGTGGGAGTTTGAGTTTTTTCCTTTTATTTTTTGTATTCAAAAAATTCATTTTTCTGAACTCTGCTATTGGGTCCTGCCTCTGCAATCGTGACAGAACGAACTGGCCAGAATGGACCCAGCTGAGTTTTTTTTTTTTTTTTTTTTTTTTTTCAAATTGTTTCTTCTGCCCATTCCCACAGCAGTGCTCCCGGCCACCCGGAGGAGGAGGAGGAGGAGAAGGACTCCTGCTCCCAAGTCGCTGCCAGCACTCTCGGCCACGGAAGACGTTCCCCAGTCACTGCCAGCGCTCCTGGCCACAGAAGCCATTCCCCAGTGTCCACGGCCATGGAGGCCATTCCTCCTGCTGCTGCCAGCATCTATGGCCATGGAGGCTTTTCCCCAGTCACTTCCAATGATCCTGGCCATGGAGGCCATTCCCTAGTCGCTGCCAGTGCCCACGGCCACAGAGGCCGTTACCCTGCTGCTGCCAGAGTCCACGGATGCAGTTTCCCTGCTGCTGCCAGCGTCCATGGCCACAAAGGCCGTTTCTCTGCCACTGCCAGTGTCCAGGCCGCCAGACCCCACCCCTTTCCTTAAGTTCTCTCCCTGGTTTCCCTCCCTTCTCTCCCTTTCTATTGTGTTTTCTGTTTTCTGTTAGTGCTTGTTTTGTCTGTCTTGTGTATTGTTTGATGTTCCCATTTTGAGATGTCAGGAGGCATCCCTTTGACACCCTCATGTAATTCCAAATCTGTACTGTATGACTTTCTATCTTATTTGGAACACCATATAGCTCTTTCCCATATAAAAAAAAACAGCAGTAACCCTTGTTGTCAAGCTTCAAAAGGATGAAAAAGCCATACAATAGCTTTGTGTGAGGAGCAGACTGAAATTTAAGTCATTAATCATTGAAAATCATTTCTTCTTCCAGAGCTCTCAAATCTTATTCACACATGTCCATATTCAACGCATATTGCATGGCTTCATAAGACTTGGAATATATAGCGCATGAGTAATATAGACTACTTTTATTATGCTTTTTTGTTCCTTTTGCAGACTGATGGGATAGATCTGTGTAAACAAATTTCCTTTTGTGTTCCACAGATGAAAGAAAGACATGCAGGTTTGGAATGACATGAGGGTGAGTAAATGAAAATAATTTTCATTTTTGGGGGAACTATTTCTATTAAGACTCTTTTGGCAGATGCTCACATACTCACTGAACAATATGTTAATTGATACGTCCTGTTTTAGAAATGGAGGACCTTGTTTCCACCATTAAATTAATTATACATGTAAAGTTTGTCATGCAGATTTATTATTTATGTTGATGGAACTGCAATAATTAAACAAGCTTGGGAAGAAACAACAGGCTTAAGGAAAGGATATGACATCATCCTTTGGGGAACATTTTTGAAGTTGTTATAAAATATAATAGAAAAACATATATATATATACACACACACTGGCGGCCAAAAGTTTGGAATAATGTACAGATTTTGTTCTTATGGAAAGAAATTGGTACTTTTATTCACCAAAGTGGCATTAAACTGATCACAACGTATAGTCAGGAAATTAATAACATGAAAAATTACTATTACAAAAAAAAAAAAAAAAAATTCAGAACTACTTAAACTACTTCAAAGAGTTCTTAAACTACTCATCAAAAAATCCTCCACATGCAGCAATGACAGCTTTGCAGATCCATGGCATTCTAGCTGTCAGTTTGTCCAGATACTCAGGTGGTATTTCACTGTAGCACTTGCCATAGATGTGGCTGTCTTGTCGGGCACTTCTCACGCACCTTACAGTCTAGCTGATCCCACAAAAGCTCAATGGGGTTAAGATCCATAAAAATCTTTTCCAATTATCTGTTGTCCAATGTCTGTTTCTTTGCCCACTCTAACCTTTTCTTTTTGTTTTTCTGTTCAAAAGTGGCTTTTTCTTTGCAATGCTTCCCATAAGGACTGCACCCCTGGGTCTTCTCTTTACTGTTGTACATTAAACTGGTGTTGAGTGGGTAGAATTCAATGAAGCTGTCAGCTGAGGACATGTGAGGCATCTATTTCTCAAACTAGAGTCTCTGATGTACTTATCCTCTTGTTTAGTTGTACATCTGGGCCTTCCACATCTCTTTCTGTCTTTGTTAGAGCCAGTTGTCCTTTGTCTTTGAAGACTGTAGTGTACACCTTTGTATGAAATCATTTTTTTTTTTTTTTGCCAATTTCAAGCATTGTATAGCCTTCATTCCTCAAAACAATGATTGACTGACACGTTTCTAGAGAAAGCTGTACATTTTTTGCAATTTTTGACCTAATATTGACCTTAAGACATGCACAGTCTATTGCATACTGTGGTAACTCAAAAACAAACACAATGTTAAGCTTCATTTAACAAACCAAATAGCTTTCAACTGTGATATAATTGATATAATGGCAATGAATGGTTTTTCTAGGATTTTTCTAGTACCAAATTAGTAATTTATTATGATTACTCAAGGATAAGGTGTTGGAGTGATGGCTGCTGGAAATGGGGCCTGTCTAGATTTTATCAAAAATGACTTTATTCAAATAGTGATGGTGCTGTTTTTTACATCAGTAATGTCTTAAATATACTTTGTGATCAGTTGAATGCCACTTTGGTGAATTAAAGTACCAATTTCTGGGTGAGAGTCACGTGGCGCCATGCAAGGTTCGGACGTGTGAACAGCGAGCTCTGCGCACTTTGCTAGTTTTGATACTTTTTGTGTCCTAAACCGGTGAGATTCGATAAACCCTGTTCCATAACTGTTCTATGAAGACAATATGTCAAAGAATTCAAAATTCTCGGGTTCTGGAGACATTAAAAGACATTTACATGCTCAAGCTGAAGCCCCTGAGCAACAAGCCTCAGACCAGGGACTCAATTTGGACGGTGCAGTGAAAGAGATTCAGCGTCAACTGTCGAACATGTCGGTAATGCTGACGAAGGTTGTTGCTGACTTAGAGAATCTTGTTGTAATACGTCGATCGATCACTGCCATGGAGTCGAAATCATGGAGTTGGTTACAAGAGAGATTGAGAAACAGATCAATTGTCTGGAGTCATCGGAGAGGGAATTGGCTGCTGGTCTGCTAGCGACCAAGGCGGACTTGGAACGCATTTGGGAAAAGTTGGAAGTCCTTGAAAATCGTAACCAGTGAAACAACGTCCAAATTACTGGAATTCCTGAGCGAGCAGAGGGTCAGAATATGGTGGAATTTCTGGATGGGCTCTTTCTGAGTCTGCTCGACATATCAGGCCATAAGCTGGAAATCGAGCGAGCTCACAGGGTTCTGGCTCGGCGATCTGCTGAGGAAGACAGGCCCCGATCAATTCTGGCCAAATTTCTGAGATCATCTGATAAAGATCTTGTGTTACGCGAAGTATGGTGTAAAGGAAGGCTTTCTTGGAAGAACCACAACATTTTCTTGTTCCCAGACTTTGCGAATTCGACGAGAGAAACGTGATCAATTCAAGGAATGCAAGAAACTCTTACATCAACGGAAGGTCGCTTTTGCACTGATGTTCCTGGCCAAATTGAGAATAGATGCTAAGGATGGCCGCAAAGTATTTACTTGTCCCCAACAAGCATTGTCCTTCATAAAGTCAATGGAATGAGTAAGTCATTGTGTGCTTCTCACGTTGCAGCCAAGTTGGCCTGACTCACTGAACATTCACTTGACCGTCTGAGGAAACTGGGTGCCTTTTTATGTTTCTTTTTGTTCTGGTTCCGCCTAGCGGCTGGAGTTTGTTTTGTGTAGTAACACTCCTTCAAGAAACTCTTGCATTGACGGAGGGTAGCTTTTGCACTGATGTTCCCGGCCAGGTTGAGAATAGATGCTAAGGATGGCCGCAAAGTATTTACATGTCCCCAACAACTATTGTCCTTCATAAAGTCAATGGAATGAGTAAGTCTTTGTGTGGTGCTCGCATTGCAGCTGAGTGGGCCTGACTCACTAAACATTCACTTGACCGTCTGAGGAAGCTGGGCGTCTTTTTTGTTTCTTTTTGTGCTGCTTCGCCTAGCGGCTGGAGTTTGTTTTGTGTGGTAGTGCTCCTTCGGGACAGTGTTGTGGATGAATCTGTATGTTCCTTATGCTTGTGCCTCCTGTTGGCTGGAGTTTGTTCTGTAGAGTATTTTTTGCAGGACATTGGAGGGATTAGGTAATCTGCTGCACTCATGTAACAGCCGACTTGCTGGGCTGTTTGACTGCCTGAGGAGTCACCCGGCTTCGCAGGATATGTGGAAATCTTGGTCTTGCAGATGTTTGGAGATTTTTGAGCCCATCTGGTGGGGACTATACATTCTTTTCATCAGTCCATAAGATTTATTCTAGAATAGATTTTTTATTTATATCTAAGTCCCTCATTTCATCTGTTGTTGACCGCTCTATTAGAAGCATCTTGGTCTCAGATCATGCCCTGGTGAGTTTGAAGATGTTGCCACATACATAGGAAAAAAAAATCATATAGTTGGCGCTTTGGTGTGTCCCTTTTGCAAAGTCCTGAATTCCAATGGGTGTTGAAGGCTGAAATCAATGTTTGTGTGGAGACCAGCTGGTCCTCGATATCCTCTGTGATGGCTTGAGGCGGGGTCGGATCATACAGTATGCCTCTTTCATAAAAAAATCCAAAGCACGAGAGCTTGTGGAGTTGGAGGGGAATGTTGGAGGTGCTGAGGCAGAGCTAAAGTGCCGAGTGTCGTCTGATGGCCTCAGAGAATTGAACCGATTGAAAAACAGTGTGGTACTGTTTTGTCACGGAGGGTGGAGTTTTGGCTATTCCAGGGCAAGACGGTCGTGCAGTCGGGGGACAAAGTGGGGAAGCTTTTGGCTGGATGTGTGGAGCAGAGAGAGTCTTTGTCTACCATTCCCTCATTGAAATCTGCTGGTGGTGAAATTTTTCCTCGGCCATTGATATTAATAATGCTTTTGAGGAGTTCTATCTTGGTCTCTATAGTTCCACGTCTTCATCTACTGATGAAGATATTAGAAACTTTGTGGAACCATTAAAGCTCCCTGAACTGACGACTGAGTGGGAAAGTTCTCTTGATTCTGAGATAAACTTGGAGGAGCTTGGCGAGGTAATTAAGGCCTTGCCAACAGGCAAGGCTCCGGGGCCAGATGGCTTTGCCCCTGAGTTTTTTTTAGATCTTATGCTACAGAATTGGCTCCACTTTTGCTGGAAGTTTATACGGAATCATTGGGGAGTGGAGGGCTTCCGCCGACCATCACGCAAGCCCGGATCAGTCTGATTCTTAAAAAGTACAAAGATCCCAGCGAGTATATGAGTTGCTGTCCAATTTCCCCGATCCAGCTAGACGTTAAAATATTGTCAAAAATTTTGGCTAATCGATTAAGTAAAGTTGTGACATCTCTTGTACATATGGATCAGGTGGGGTTTATTCAGGGCCACAGCTCTTCTGATAACATTAGGCATATCATCAGTATCATGTGGTCAGTGGCAAATGACCAGACTCCGGTCGCTGCCATCTTACTTGAGATGGTGTTGCCGAAAAGGTGTTTGATATGGTAGAATGGGATTATTTTTTATGATTTTGGAAATGTACGGGTTTGGGAGTACGTTTATTGGATGGATTGGTTTGTTTTGTAGATGCCCGGTGGCAGCAGTACAAACAAATGGATTAATTTCAGATTATTTTACTCTGGATGGGGGCACCCGGCGGGGTTGCCCTCTTTCCCCATTATTGTTCTGTCTTGCCCTGGAACCATTGGCAGCCACGATGAGAAAGGAGGATGATTTTCCAGGGGTGATGGCTGGAGGTGTGGCGCATAAGCTTCTGCTTTACGCAGATGATATTTTATTATTCGTCACCGACCCTCCTAGATCTATGCCTTGCCTCCACAGAATTATTTATTCCTTTTCTAAGTTCTCAGGATACAAAGTCAATTGGTCTAAATCCGAAGCTTTGGCTCTGACAGCGTACTGCCCAGTAACGGCTTTTCAGCCGGGTGCCTTCCAGTGGCCCCAACAGGGCATTAAGTATTTGGGCATTTTATTCCCAGTAAATTTGTCTGATTTAGTTCGAGTTAATTTTGACCCCTTAATAAAAAAGGTTTTCGAGCGATGGGCAGTTGGGCTTCATTACATTTATCTATGATTGGGAAGTTTAATGTTATTAAAATGAATTGTATTCCAAAATTTAACTACCTGCTGCAATCTCTCCCTGTGGATGTCCCCCTCTCTTATTTCAAGCAATTTGATAACAAAGCGAAGTCCTTCATTTGGAATGGTAAGCGTCCCAGATTGCATTTCAGTTTATTACATGGGCTGATTGACTAAGGTGGACTAGGCCTACCCAAGATTTTGTTTTATTGTTGTGCATTCGATCTCGGACGTTTGGCTCGTTGGTCGCTTCCACCTGGGAAAGCCCCTCCCTGGTTTTGTATTGAACAGGAAGTTCTTGCCTCTATTTCGCCATTGCAAAGCCTTTCTATTGAACTAATCGGAGAGGTTGGGTTGCACCCCGTTGTCTCGTATTTGCACTCAGTGTGGACGGAAGTGTCCAGAGTGTTTGGTTCGGACATTTGTTTGGATGTTGCCTCGAGCATATGGCAGAACCCAGAATTATGTATTGATGGGTCCC